>NW_015160917.1:164210-178594 GCF_001447785.1 Gekko japonicus
CATTTGAAATCATCTTTATAAAGTTTATATCTCCAGTACCTTGTGTAACATTTTATGGCACACATAGCCCGGCCCAACAAAGTGACATTTATGTCATATCCGGCCCTCGTAACAAATTAGTTCGACACCTCTGTTCTACTGTATCAGAGTGGTAAGAACAAGAGGCCCAGAGAGAGACAGAGAATCATTCCCTCTTCTACTCAAAGTAATGTTTTTATTTTCTTCACTGTATTAGTTTTGTAAAGTAATATAGAAATCACTTTTTTCAAAAGATACATCAGTCCACCATTTCCCAGTCAAATATACCTGTCCAAGATAAGAGGCCTTCCACCCTGCGGAGGCTGCCATTTGTCTTCTCTGTTCTAAAAGAGACTTGCGCTTCTCAATAGTATCATAATGTTGTTTTCGTCTTGCAACAGCAGCTGAAAGAGAAAACATGAAAGAGTCCTACATTTTAAAAAAACCACCTGTTTATATAAACCTGCAGTGATTCCCACAGAGTCCCCAGGGGGGTGCAGGGGGGGGGGCATAAGCAGGTTGCCAAACCCTACTATACCTTAGTTAAATCAGAAATGCCAAACAGGTTAAATGGCAAATTCAGCTACTTTCTGCAGATTATTTTGTCAAATCGCCTTCCTAAAAATGCATGGCTGATGATGATTCTTAATATTTTACAGAGGTGGTTCCCAGTCCTTTTAACTGGAGGTGTACCCATTCACCCATTCATTTATCACACACACACACACTTATGTTCATTCACTATTATACTATCAAACACAATCCTTTCTCGGCTTCTGTTTGTCTTCTTATTCCTCCATCATCATTATTTCCTCTGCCAATCCAAACTTCTCACTGAATATGAATGGACTTCACGGCCATTGAAACTGCTGGGGCAGATCCATGCACATTAGAAGCAAAGAATGGGATGCTGCGTACTAGTCATGACCATGAAACCCCTCATCCATCCATGCTCAGGCAAGGAAAGTCGCCCAAAACAGTGTACAGATCCAAGTGTAGAGTAGGGATGGGCACGAACTGGCTCATGAACTAAAGTTCATGATGAATTTTGGCCAGTTCATGGTTAGCGAACTGAAGTTTGTGGCAGGTCAACTGGTATGAACTTTCCATGAACTTCCAAGCAGTTTGTGGAGGTTCATGCATGGATACATTTCCAGACTGTCTCCACTCAAACAAAACGTTTACCAAACTTCACAGCAAGGGGAGGTGGAATTCTCCAGCCTCAGAAACGCCCTTGTCAGTTTCAAGAGGGGCTCCACCCTCTTTGCTGGCCTTCCTTTGTGTTCCCTTCCCATTTTCTTGCACAGAGCTTGCAAAATCCCCCCCCCGCTTTGATTTATTGTGACACTGTGCTTTGAGAGCAGTCCTTTTAAGCTTGCAGAGCTACAGTGGCACTGAGGTCTGCTGGGCATTCTGTACACTGAACAGGTTAGGCTGGGCTTGAAAAAATGTCCCCTCTCCCTCTCTGTACTGCAGGGATTCTCTGGTTTGACATTAGTACTCTTTTACTTGCATTGCCACAGTGGCACTGGTTCTGCTGGGCATTCTGTACACAGAACTGGTTGTGATGGTCTTGCAACTCCCCCTTCCTTGCCAGGATTGTGATTTTGTGGTTCACATCAGTCCTGTTGAGCTGGCATTGCCACAATGCCACTGGGTTCTGCTGGGCACTCATACACTGCACTGGTTCTGTTGGGCACTCTGTACATTGCACTGGTTTTGCCGGGCTTGCAAAAATGCCCCCACCACCTTCAGTTTCTACTGCAGAGATTCTTTGTCTTGACCTTAGTCTTGCTGGGATGCATTGCCATGGCTGTACTGGTTCTGCTGGGCTTGCAAAAATGCCCTCCGCACTTCAGTTTCTACTGCAGAGATTCTCTGATACTTTGATTCTGTTCTGCTCTGTTTCTATTGCCCTAGCTTTTATGCTGTTTCCCCCCCTTTCCAACAGTGGAAACAATGGAGGATAGGGACACCTTCCCGGGGGGGGGGGCGTAACTCAGACCTCGTAAATCCAATTCTCACCGAACTTGGCGGGCAGGTAAAGGAGAGTCAGCTGGAGATCCCTGGTGATTTTGTTTTCACTAGCACACTGGGGGGGGGCTGTTCTATCTTGTCATGAACCTCACTGGGTTGTTTAGCTCCTAACAGTTTGTGACAGTTCGTGTTTCGCGAACTGGGCACACCATGAACCTAACCAAAACTCATTTTCCTGGTATGCCCATCCCTAGAGTAGAGGCCCATCTTATGTGGCAAACCATGCTGCATCTGGTGCAAGAAGCACTAAGAAGTCAGCCTTAGGTGACAACTGAGAACTCTCTTTGATAAGTAATGCACAGTACTTTACATACTTTATGCCCTTAAACATTTCAAGAATAACAGAAACACAATTAGCACAGCAGACTCTGCAGTAGAAAAAGTACAGACCGGTAAAATTCCTATGAAGCTGCATTATGCCAGGCCAGCCACTGGTCTACTCTGGCCAGTACTGCCTCATTTGATCAGCAGCAGCTTACAGGTCTCAAGCAAAAGTCTTTGCTAGCTCTTCTGCCTGAGTTATGGACCTGCGCTAACACTAGCTGCATTCTTTTGTCATGGTAAATGATAATCAGGGCTGCAAGCTTTAGATTAACCTACTAAAGTTGAGAGAAGCACTGAAAAGTGGTTAGAGCACTGGATTAAGATCTGGGATACCCGGGTTCAAATCTCCACTCCGCCACAGAAGCTTGCTGGATGACCATGGACCAGTTATTCTCTCTCAGGTTAACCTATTGTGATGGATTTCACTTTAAAAGTAGGTTTCATAGTGCAGCTAAATCAGAGAACTGGGAGATAGAGTGTTAGCTTTTCCCTGGAAGGGAGAGCTTGAGTGACAGGCTGCTCCTCTTCTCTGACTGGCCAGTGCCAACAGAGGAAAATATATGATCAGCTGAGTGCTGAGGGGAGGGGCAGCTGTCAGTCTGGAGATTACAGTTTAAAGTTGGAACCATTCTGAAAGCAGTCAGTTGGTTTCTAACAGAGTTTTGGAGCCAGTGAGTCTGACTAAATAAATCAGGTTTACCCACAGAGTGAAAGTAAAAGACTCCTTGCCTTAACTGTAGTATTCCTAACCTGAGGAAGAATTCACTATAAGAATTCAAAGTCTAAGTGTCAACATAAGCTGAAGTCCGCTTTATACAGACACTGGAACTGAGAGAGAGATTTGGCAAGAGTGATTGGGGTAGTGTGTGGAAACTACTTTTTAAGACGAAAAGGAACAGAGTTAATTCCTCTGATGAGAAGATTAATCCCTGCCCAGTGTAAAAAGGGTTTAGCTCTGAGGAGGACCCTAGTCTGTTGTAAAGGAAAACTGTTTTAAACAGGGCTTTTTTTGTAGAAAAAGCCCAGCAGGAACTCATTAGAACAATAGGCCATACCCAACAGCAGAAACTCATTAGCATATTAGGCCACACCCATGACAGTGCAGCTCATTAGCATATACGACCACACCCCATGCCTTCCCTTGGCTTGCCTGGGTGCTCAGAGGCTGTGGGGAACCCCGGCAAGCCGGCCCTTGGAGGGAAGGGAAGGCAGCTTAAACTTGGACAGGCCTTGGGGAAGGCACGGGGAGGGCCCCCCTGGCCCGCCCGCCTCAGAGTTGCCGAGGGGGGTCGCTCTCCAGGCCTTCCCTCTGTAGCCACACATGCAGAGGTTTTGGCTGTAGTGGGCGTGGCCAACTCTGAAGCCAGCCGGAACTCCGTTCCTGTGCATTCCTGGCCAAAAATAGCCCTGGTTTTTTAAACAGCTCAGAGAATAGAAATAAACTGTAATTTAACCAAGGAGTGAGTTAGGTTCACAAAGTCAGTGACCAACTCCTGGAAACCTGAACTGCCATAGGAAATTCTCCAATGAAACATTGTTGCTGTAATTAAAATACTAAGTAAAACACCTCATACAACTAAGAACCAAGAATACCTGAAAATAAGCTTTAATAACATACTTTTTCCTGCCCAAAGAAGTGAATTATGTATTCTCAACAATTTTTACCTCAGCAATCCCAATCCCTGACTCACCTATTCAATCCCTGCCTGCTGAATAAACTTGTTCTTTTATTTTACTGTTAAATTTCCACAAGTGCCATTTCAAAAGGGAAATAAAAAGAGGGTCTCTCCTGCTTTTCCACAAGTTCCTAGGACTGGGCTAAAAGCTGAATTATATTCTGTGGGACAGGGTGGGACAGAAATTCTTTCAAAAACCTCTATTATTTACATGCTACCAGAGGCTGCTCAGTCACAGCAGGGAACCAAAGAATTTTGGCGGGAAGGTTCGCACCAGTGTGGGGAGTGAAAGGGGTCCGTCATACCTATCTTACAGGGTTGTTGTGCAGATATGCTAAATGAGAGGAGAATGATGTAAACTACTTTGGATCCCCATTGGGGAGAAAAGTGAGGTATAAATTAATAAACAAATAGATATTTAGTTGATCAGTTGAGGCAAATTTCAACTAGTAAAGACATTTTTAATTGGTGGGGCTGAAAGTTAAAGGCATACTTGTTAATTCTTAAGGCTACTTTGATCTGAACTGAGATATGAAACAAGCGCACACATCAATTTTCACTGATAACAGTACCGATGTTGCTTGTAAGCCAAGCGTTGACACATTTTCTTTGGCTTGAGAAATTAGCTGAAAATTTAGGAGCCAGACTCGTTTTGCAGCCTTTAAGCTTTTGTATCTTAATAACTACATTATTCTAATCATTGCAACCACAAAGCCTTATCCTAGCCTCTTCACAATTTTGTGTTACACAAGCATTGTCACAAGCATAAGTAAATATGGGAGTAATGCTGGTTGTCATCACTACAACGAAAAGCTTAACTATAACCTTAATCTAACCTCCCCAATTTCTCATAACTGTATTATTGCTTTTAAAAATGCCATTTCTATGAACACTGGAACCAGCATAGAAGGCAACTGTTTAAGAAATGAATTTATCCACCACCATGGAGGGTAAGTTAACATATAAACAAGCAATGACAACAACTTCATGCACATGCATTGTTATGTCATACAACAAAGCATACTGTGATGGGAAATCAGCTTTGTATAAGCTGAGGATTGCCAAAGGATGCAAAAATAAAATCACTACTGAAAACACTAGGCACCGCAAATGAAATTCGTAGGTGCCATGGCGACCTAGAGTCTGAGATTTGTCAAGCACTGTTAAAGTAAAGAACGAACAGCTGCAGAAGAAACATATTGGACTGTTCCAGTTCACTAGTATGAACTCTCAGTACTAGAGGCAATTTTCTCAACCAGCAACATGACAAAATGGTCAATCTTCTCCACAAGAGTACCGCATTCTTGGATTCTGTTCTCTAAAATTTACTGATGCAGAATATATGTATTATATATATATTAAAAGTAAGATGCAGGCACTCTGTCCAAACAGGCTTCTTCGTGCTTGTGTGCAGAGCTAAGGGACTGAAAGGACAGACAATCTAGGCTTAAACTATACATATTCCTGCCTACATTTTATGTGTTGGGATTCACTAAGTGCGTTTACATAACACAGTATCTTTACTACATCAACATCTGACAAAAGAAGGACCTTACTGCTTGGCTGAGAAGAAAAAAATCCATTCACCCTAAGACCTGGTTTCACAGCATGTATCAGATTGCCACCATCGATAGTGATGTGAGGCACACTAGTTCTAGTGGCCTGCGAGTCCCCACTGCTCGAATTATTGTGATGTCTGGAATCCCCTGGAAGCGAAAGAGAAAACAAATTTTAAAATTACATCATGACAAACATCAGCTCTATCCATCAGATCGGAAATTAGAGTCAGGAATTATTCTTTAAAATGGAGAAAGTCTAACTTTTTTTTTGTTCTGTGATTACAGGTGCTTATATTGAATTTACCTAATTGCTTGAGTCCTAAGAAGAGTATTTATGGAGCAAAGTTACAGGCAAAGCTAACAAAAAGAGATAGGAAACCTCTGAATGACAAAAAAGGGGAGGTACTGAGTACCAGAGGTCTGGACAAAAAAAGACCTCTGGTACTCAGTACCTCCCCCTTTGGAAACGTTACAGGCAACCTAATACACCTGCATAATGGACCTAATACACAGGCATGTATTGGGTTTGAATGTTACGTATTCTCTCAGCACATGTTCTTTCAACCCTGCAGTGCCAGAAATCACTACATATGATAGCCAGGACTATGTCAGATGACAGCCAAAGTACTTCCTTTCAGGAAGAGGAGGAGGAGGAGGAGAGGAGATTGGATTTATACCCCGCCCTTCACTACCCAAAGGTGTCTCAGAGTGGCTTACAAACTCCTTTCCCTTCTCCTCCCCACAACAGACACCCTGTGAGGTGGGTGGGGCTGAGAGAACTCTGACACAAACTGCTCTTTTTCAAGGACAGCTGTGCCAGAGCTTGTGACTGACCCAAGGTCACATCAGCAGGTGCAAGTGGAGGAGTGGGGAATCAAACCCGGTTCTCCCAGATTAGAGTCAACACACTTAACCACTACACCAAACTGGCTCTCTGCTGCCAATGTACTGATTGACAGGTCTGCAATGTGTTACATGAGGGAATAGTCACTTTGTTAATATAGCTATTAGCAATGGTTCAACCCATCTATTTTTACCAGTGTCTCCCCCCCAGTACTGTATCATTAAGACTTTTGCACAGCAAAACAGTTAGGTAATTTATCAGAGTATGAAAACACAAAAGTGGTAACCCTTAAAAGACAACCCGAACAAAAGGAACCGCACAATTAGTTCCATATGACCGAGGGAGGTTTTGACTTGTAGGTCCTGAATATGAGCCCCCACCCCTGCTGGCACACCCTCCTTTTTAAAATGAGGGGTGTTTCACAATCAGGTTGTGATATGTCATGATAATCAAACATTCAAAAGAAAAGTAGCAAATTCCACTAGTACTCCAAGGCCTTCTGAGTGTCTGAAGTATAGCCAAAAACAGACAGTAGGATACAAGCTGATATATCCCTGACCAAAATAATACATCAAATGTATATCTGACTCAGAAATTCAATGAATATCCGTATTAATCTTAACTATTTACTGCTATGCATGAAGTTTGATTTGTTGGAATTTGTAGAAAATGTAGTGCTTCACCAATCACCAATTTTAAAGGGGTGGGGCTACCACCTGCCTAAATCATTTGGAAGGGGCAAAACTGACAGCTGAAACAGCATTCCATTTGTTGGTATAAATATCTGCAAACAGCCTCCTGTAGTTTTTTTATATTGTCTTCCACTCAAGACTATTCTCACTTCCAGATACATAAATACACAGTGTTCCCTCTAAGCTGAGTTAGTGTGAGCTAGCTCAGTTTTTTAGCCTCCAGCTCACACATTTTTGTCTTAGCTCAGGAAGGATGGCTCCAGAGCAAACTAATTTATGCTGTAGCCAAATCGCTTGCTCACAACTTTAATGCCAGCAGCTCACAAAGTAGAATTTTTGCTCACAAGACTCCACAGCTTAGAGGGAGCATTGCACACCTCCCCTCCTGTATGAATGGCTTGTTTCTGTTCTGTTTTTGGTTGTGACCTGCCCTGAGCCTGCTTGTGGGGAGGGTGAGACATAAATCAAATCAATCAATCAATAAATCCCTCAGGAGTTTTCCTTTCCCGTCAGACAAAAGACCGTAGAGGTCTTTGGGACTGAGAAGACCAAACTTTTAAAGGAATGAATAAATCAGGGGAAGGAGTCTGAATAAAATTCAGAAAGGAGCAGTGGTCTGCTGGGTGGGGGGATGACGGTCCCTTGCCTTCAGTACAGTACAGTCAGCCTCAACTCTCTTTTGTTACAAGACTGTTATTTCCAAGGTGAACATGACCCAATATGCCTGAAACTGTTTCTCTAAGTCCCTCAGAATGGACTTTTCATATGTTTGACAAAATAAGAACTAAAAACAAACCTTTCTTATTCACCAAGAAGAGATAAACCTTACCAGCAGCCCCATCCTTTTGGTTGAGTACACTGTGTACTCCTTGCCACAAAAGCTTGATTTCTTCGTCAGTTGGAGTCTGATCCACACACAATCCATTTTCTGAGTAGGCGGGGCTCCTTTTTATAGCATTATTGTCCTGTGCAACTGATTGAGCAGTATTTGCCATTTGATTGGTCTTTGTCAAAGGATCATACATGACTATACTAGGAGGAGTTTCGGAAGGTCTCCCGGTGCCCACAGGAGAACAGCAAGCAACGTTCTGAAGGGAAGGGCCTTCTGTAGTGTCTCTATTCAAATCCTGACCTTCATTTGAAAGTGAGCTACCATTTTGATCCATCCTTTCGTCTGCTACAGATTTGTAAGGTGGATGAGGCACCATGATTTTGCCCTGAGTTTTCATAACATTGGTGGCTTCGCTGGCAGACTGTGGTCGGATAATGGTGCCCTTTCGGTTTTTGGGGGTGAAAGTTGAAGGGATTCTGGCAGATTTTGGTCTTTTGATCATTTTTGCTCTACCTTTGCGTGGGATGCTTTTTGGATTTTTAAGGTCACCAGTACATGGAGGAGGTTTAATTTCGTCACCTTTTGGTGTCATCCATGCCTGTTTCGCAATATGATACCCTGCAGATTCAAAAGGATTCACTGTCTCATTATTTCTCTCTGAGCCTCCAGAAGTAGCAGGCTTGGTTGATGTCTGAGAATGATCCTGCCCATTTTCTAGAAAAGCAGAATTAATAATGCAAGATGGAATGCTTCTAAGATTTGTTCTAGAAGTTGTGGCTTTAATTGGAAAATCAGAAGATTGGGATGGTGTCCGAGATATGTCAGTGATACTTTGCTCTGAACACTTTTCACCATCGTTAGTTTCTTGTGCTCTGTTAATTTCATCAAACCATCTAAGTTTTTTATAGTTCCTTGGAATATCTGTGTCTTTCCCTTTTGTTTTAGCCAGTTCAACACTGTCTCTGATAGCAGATACAGGCTGATTCCCAAATCTGATCCCTCTGTTTACAACCAGTGCTTTGAAACTACTGCTAGGTGCATATTTAGATTCTTTCTTCAAAATGCTTTTTGGCAATTTCACTCCTTTTCTCTTATCGTTATCATTCTGCTGATGGTCATGGTCAGGTAAATTGGCTGCAAAGTCTCCACAGGGTACATTGTCATTCTGTTGATCAAGGGTGCTTTTACATGTCTCTTCAAATAAAGATGCTTCATTGTTAATATGATTAAAGTATTTCTCCATTTCAGCACCTGTTCCACAATCTGTATCTTCAGTACACCTTGCTGCATGAACATTTTTTCCCTTCTGCCAATAATTTACTGAGGAGCCATTATTGTAAGTAGCGGTGGAACTCCACTGTCCAGTAGGAAAGACTACAGGTGTTGCAACAATTGGATTGAGGGGCTGTGCCAATGAGGTCCTATTATTCTGGAGAACTTCAGACTGCTTCTCTGGTACTAAAGCAACTGAAGATGGATCAGAGGGAGCCCAAGCTTTGCTGAATATGAGTGCAGGTTTATCAGTAGCTAACATATCCTCTGTGCTAACTGTTCCTGAAGATGGATTCTTCAACACAGAGCATTTTTCACCTCTTTTGTTTTGCATGAAGGCTAGATCATCATCATAAGTACATCCCTTGGGCTCTTTTTGTTCAGATGGACTTTGAAGGGAGGGCTTCTGATCAGGGTCACACACCTGCTCCTCAGGAATTAGAACACTATATTTAACTAAAATATCACGAAAAGCAGAGGTTCTTTGGATTTTCGAGGTATTTAAATTCATGAGCCAATTATTTACATGTTGATTTTTAGAAAAAGTCGTGTTATCGTAATCAGAGAAACTTTTGTTTTTAGTGTGCGATTCCTGTGAATTGTATAATGTCGGGTCCAGCTGTGCAGACTCAGAAGAAACGTCACTGGGTGATGCAAAGCTCTCAATCCGTTCGCTGGCTTCAAGGCTGTCTGCACTCCCTGTGCTTTCTGAATTGGCTATTTCATTTACTTCCTGATGAAAAGTCTGAGACAGAAAAGCAAATGAATTATGAACATTACGAACACCGCCACTTACTTAAGTTTTCAGATCAGTTTAGGTGGAAACTGAGGAAATCCTACTGTTTTAAAGGGTAATAGGTTTTGGGGTTTGAAGTCCACAAAAACATCAAGATATCACAGAAATTCTTATCCACATGACATGCATAATAAAAGAAAAACAAATCAAATACTTTAATAGGAAACTTTAATACTTCTCAAGAACTATACTACCTTTCTGATGACTCTGAAAGTGTTTGAGATGTAGAACATCATTGTCCAAGCATGGTCAGATGTGTTAAAAATCCCAAACAATCAATTCCCCTTTAACTGGTATATGCACGCAATAATTGATTTCAAGACTAGAAAAAGGGTGCAAATTCCTAATACCCAACTTGCTTTATATTCTAGGTGCCAGCCCTGCACAAGGGGGGGAATATGAATGTCCCATTTCCTAGGCGCTACTATCCAATTTCTAGGCATCTGCATGCCTCAGATTTTTCTAGCTCTGATTTCACTCTATTTAGCCAAACGCTTATTTTAAAAAACACATCCAGTACCATGTGGCAAATTTAGACAATAATATACTACCTCTAGGAGGCATAACCCCCAAAATATCTGACATTGCAAGTGGCTTAAATATATTGACACTGAAATCCTACTCAGAAGTCATGACCTTCCAAGACCATTAACTTCAATGGACTGAGAAGGGTGTAACTCTGCTTAGGATTGTACTGTAAGACTCTGGAAACCTGCATAAAATACAAACAAAAAATGCTTCAGTTTCATTCCTATTACATTTATCTTTCCTTTGTTGCTTGATAAAAATTAGATACACTTGTTTCTATTGAAAGAGAAAAATAACTAGTTACTACTAATAAAATGGGGAGGGGGGATATTGCACGATCATTTATTTTTATTCATAGAATGAAATAAAGGATTGGATCCTACCAGCTGCCACAAGAGGGAGGAGGGTCCACTTCTGACCCTTGAAAAGCTTTGTTGGGAGGCACAGGGTCCATGTGGACAAAAAGTCATGTGGGATAGGGCTGTAGTGAGGAGGGGAATTATTTGAATTTATTGAGATTTCCCCTGCTCCCTTTTGCACCAGCGGAAAAACTGGTAAGCTCCAACCCAGAATCTGTAGTTGCGACTGAATAAGTTTCTCAAAATAGCAACCAACAGGTGCATGCCCAGTACAGACACTATCACCATATTCAGGCTTACTAGTAAAAGTAGATTTATTTTTTAGGGATGTCAGTGGGGAACAAGTATTTATTATGGCTAGCAAGGTCTCTATGGATCTTCCACTGGCTTAAAAAAAAGGAATTTAAAGAATCCTTATGGGCCTGTAACACCAAGAATGAAATATCAAAGGAGTTCAATACTTAATAATAAAAAAACGAATCTGAGGCACAGTCTGAACTCTGAATTCCTCTACACAAACAACTGTTGGCTGCAATAATTGTGACTGACATAAGCGACATAATTAGGTATATACTATTTCTTATTTCCAATCCTTACTTAATTACGAAGGATTACACCCAAGTGAAAAATTATAACAAAAGCATCATTCACTAAATGAACACTGCCAGTTACTGCGCCATATTGCTATTTGTCTCTATGTCAGGGGCAGCCAAACTGCAGTTTGGGAGCCGCATGCAGCTCTTTTGCACAGTCTAATTTAATGTTAATAAAAAGCAAATTTGCATATTTTGTAATAAAAATGTGTAATATTTGTTCATGTCTTGCAGCTCTCAAACATCTGACGTGTGTTATGTTAAGCAAGTTTGTCCACCCCTGCCTATGTTAAACTCCTAAAACCCAAAAATAAACCCCAGAAGGAAACGTAAAATCTTTCCTGACTTACTTGAAAAGACTCAGCGGCCCCTAGTGGCCATTTATGATGTAGAAGCAAAATAAATTGTTTGTATTATTGTTTCCCAGTTCATCCACTACATTTAGTGTAGTTTTAGACTTATCCAGAGCACAGATCCTACATTCCAAGGGAGTCTGAACATAGACAGTGAATAGATTTTGATACTTTAACGACTGCCTTAGAATACATAATTATCTTACCAAAATATGGCTTTTGAAAGTATTTTTGCTGTTCTGAAACTTTTTTTAAAAAAAGAATTCTGATACAACATTTCAAAAACTAAAAAGAACTGGAGCACTACTATATAAATTACTCTCTCGATAAACACGTCATCTTCTGACTGGGATAAAAAGATCTCCATTCGTACTCGTGTCTGACGAAAGGAGCTTTGGCTCTTGAAAGCTCACACCCTGAAAATCTTGTTCGTCTCTAAAGCGCTGCTGGACTCGAATCTAACTGTTCTGCAGAAACAACATGGCTCCCCTCTGAAACTTTCATCTGTGTTTTCGAAACTTTTAAATTACTATGTTTATAAAACTAATAGTTATAGCTTATAATTAAACGATAACACCCCACCAAAGTTCACTGTGAAAAAAAATGATTCTATTACAGTTACAGTCCACAAACTTGCTTCTTCTTTTGTTCCTTTATTTCACGTCATGCAGAGCTGCCACTGCTTCCAAACAACTTCCAGACAACCATGTAATGCTGCTGCTGCTGCTTCCAAACCACAAACGACGACGGATTTCCTAGGTAACTATCCCGTTTCCCCCAATGCTTCGTCAGGTCACTTTTTTATACATGGAGCCAATGCTCTTCGCCTCCTACTCTGAGTGAATCTTGTGTTTTCCTTCAGCATCTGCTGGAGCTGAGGAGCAGACTCACAGTGCCATCCTAATCAGAGTTACACCTTTCTAAATCCGCTGAAGTGAACGGGCTTAAAAGGGTGTCTCTGCATAAGAGTGCGCTGTGAGTCCACTCCTCAGCTCCTGCTCCTCATTCCAAGCAGTATCTTTCCATGGCACAATCATTAGAGAGCAGCCAGTTAACTGACTAGCAAACATAACAGGCTGCGTCCTACTGCCTTGAGTGGAACTGGCCACTGGATGAAGCAAGATGGGCACACGAGATCCTCACCCTGCTAGAAATAGCTAGGCAGGCTACCAACACACAGCAGTGGTGCACCTGACACAGGGATCTCTGGCAAGGATCAGGAATGCCTTTTAAGGACCTAGCACAGCAATGCCTCTGGCCCAGCCCCACCCCACCCGGAAATTGGAAAGTCTACACCCTTACCCCCTTCAATATGCCAAGTGTGGGGGGGAACCTTGTGCTTCTTGTCTTTGTAAGTCTCGTGTTTCACAGTCTTTAAGAGAATGCCAGTGCAGCAGCTGATGTATTCCCACTGAAACTAATAGGCTTAAGCAGTTAAAGTGCTACTTCTGCTTAGGTGGGTCTGGGAACCGGAGCATTAAGATGGGAAAGAAGGTAAGTAACTGTCGGCTAATGATACCTGAAGGTTGCTGAAATGCTGTTCTTGCCGTTGCTGCTGCATTTCCTCCAGACTTTGCTGGAAAAGAAGCTGGTCTCTATCCAGATTGGTCCTATCATTTTCCTCCATTAGTTTATCACTACCAGTTTTTGCTGCATTTGGTTTCCACGGAAAAGGGCCATTTTTGGTTGCCAAGGAAGCTGTGTCAGTAGGTCTTAAAGGGAAAAAAAATATTTTTACTTTCAGCTATATTCCTTATTGGCTTCATGCACAAACTTCCATACTAATTTCCTATAAAATGAATATGATACTTAGAATGTAACATTTGGAACAACTTGAAGTATTTAATAGCTGTATGTGGCATTTGTAGGAAAATACAAATTCAAAGGAAATTTATCCCAAACGATCTCCCAACTAGAAAGATTTGTTGTTGTTGCATTTGATTGCATTGTTAAATATTTTGTTAAGAATCTACAAAGTCCTGAAGGAGTCTAAAAGAACTAAAATATTTGAAAGCAGAGATTTTGGTGCCACAATAAATAAAAAAGGCAGGGATCTTCCAAAAACCCTTTTATACACAAGTGCCTGAGGTATTGAGGTGGGGGAGTGAAAAGAAAAGGACAAATGAAAGTGTGATGCTGAAAAACACAAGGGAAAATGGCAAAGCTCTATGTGGAAATAAACTGAGCACTGAGAAAAAGACAACAATCGAAGACAAAGCCATGAAGGTGGGTAAATGGGGAGAAAATTTTTAAAAAGCAAATATTTGTAACTTAGGTTTCTACCTACACAAAGAATGTGTTGTTGTTCCAGAAGGGTACAATTATGTGTGATGCTGGAGGCTCCACACATAGGGATCCCATTTTTTTTTTAAAAAAAAGCAAAACAAGGATAGGTGGAATTCTGAATGGGACTTTGTTTTAAGTATTCCCAATCTGAAATGGCCCCGGGGTGGCTGCTACTTATCCCATGGGGCAGCATACAGATACTGATATAAGTACCT
>NW_015160917.1:179241-182709 GCF_001447785.1 Gekko japonicus
GAGATGCAGCCTTGAAAAGTAGTTTGCAAAAATGTCAAATTCTCAACATTAAAAGACTGAGGGTTAGTCTTCGAAAGACTGAGGGTTAGTCTTCGAAAGACTGATCCCACACCAGCACCTTTCATTTCAGTACTTAACACTTTGTTTCCTTCTCACTGTGCCTTACAGTGCAATCCTATGCAGATGAAGGCCCCCCCACAGGGGAAATAATGCTGCCCCCAGGGCTCTTTCAGGTTGGGAAAATGGTGCAAGGGGGGAAGGCAGGAGACCCTCCCTTAATTCATGTTGACAGAGTGGGGAATATCTAAATCAATTACCAGAGAATTATTACTCTCTCACCACATCCCACCATGAATCTGAAACTTGGTAAGGCCAGAATGCACCATCACCAACTCTCCCCCCCCTCCATTTGATGAGTGAGTAGGAAACATTAACTCACATTTGGACTTGGTGTATTTGTGACAGCCAGTCTAGAGAAGAGTATTTAAGTGAAATACCATATTGCATAGTTTCACACTTGGAAAGCTGAGATCAGACTGTCCTAAAACCACCACCTACTCTTAACAGTGTGCACTCATTCCATTAATAAACACTGAAACAAAACTAAAGCTGACTGAATGCACTAAATAATGAACAATAAATCCAATGTGACTAGGGGGAAAATGGTGAAAGGAAAATTCCTGGACTCAAATTATTTAATGGAGATTCTGAATTACACACTTTTATTATATTTCATAGGGATGCCAGTTCCAAAATAAACAGTTCTGTTTGCAAAGCAAGCCAATTTCTGTGACACATGAACAAATGTGAAATTAACAAGTCAAAAGAGCTTGTCTCTGATCTTGCAGCTGTTAACTGCAGTGGTTCACCATAATTCTTCAGACTGTCCACATTAGAAGCATCCTTTAAACTGCACAAACCTCCCCTCTTTCGCTGTGAATATGGAAGATGACCACGCTGGAAATTCTCAGTTGCTTCCTGGTGTTTCAGTTTCCGTTGCAGTAAAATCTGTTCTCTAAATCTTTGTTCTTTTTCTTCCTCTTCCTTCCATTTTTCTTCAAGTGCTCTATTTAAGAATAACTACTTTTTAAATAAAAATAATTACCATGAAATTGCAAGTGGTCTTTATGAAAATTATTTGCTAAATTTTTTTTGCTTAAACTCTTCTATCACAAAAGAATGCTGTACTCCGTATTTAGAAAGGTAAGACCTATTATGAACTATGTTTCAAGCTTGGCAGTATGCGGATACTGTGAACGCACTGAATCTACCTCTTAAAAAGTAGGTGCCAAGGTTATCACGCAAGCATTAAAGGCAAGGGCTGCTCTGTTAATGGCTCCTATTCTCAAAAAACTCAAATGTACCCAGGCATTGTGAAACCACCAACAGCGATACAACTACTTAAAGCAGTCACAACAGCTTCTGAACAGGAAGTGTAAGTCTATGGCACTGTGTTACTACTTTGGAGTTGTTGCAACCATTCTGATCAGTCACAAGCAGTACTGTTGCATAGCCTCTGGGCCAGGCAGGATATTAGCTGCCAGTTACTACTGGGGTTTGGTGAGTATCAGCTACCTGGGCTGAAAAGGAGTTGCATCAGTACCGCACAGAGCTTCATATACATATCACAATACTGAAAGTTATTCTGAAACTCAGAAAAGCAAACTAACTTTAAGTAATTGTTCAAGTATGTGTCGGACTCGACTGTGCGACTGAACAAAATGTGTCGGTTATAGGATAATAGACAAAACAATAGGACAATCTCACATGTCGAGGGCATCCAGTTCTAATTAGTATATTTGGCTAAGCAAAAAATGGTTTTTATGGGGTTTAACATGAAAGAAGTTACAATGTTGGGAAGAGGACATAAAGTATATTCTGATATTGCAAAAACTAAAGCATGGAAAATAAGGAATGTAATCCATTAAGTACTATTAACTTGGACCCTAAAAGAAGGCTGAAGTAGTTTTCCAACTCTTATCTACCTAAGACTGAAACATCAAAAATCCAACCTGAAATAGCCTGGGATATCAAAGATCAGACATTCATATTAATTCTTCCCCACAGAAAAAAAGATGAATATCTAACATAAAATTCCTTGCTCACAAAAATTATTCTAACTGCAGACCAAGGTTTGCGCCACAATGAATTCTTGCTCCATATCCTCCCCTCCCCCCAAAAAAACCCTCAGTGATTTTTTATTTTAGATTCTGCACAACACTGTTGTGCTTTTGGTGACTTTCCAACTCCACTAGGAGTTTCCTCAACCTGCTTTGGTACCCTCTGTCCTAAAAGATTATCTCCAAAGTGGGTTTGGGGAAGAGTAGAAAGAAAGGTGGAGGAGTTTTTTTAACCTTCCTGTCTATACCTGGCACCATTTCCCTTTGCTCCCACCATCCCCTCCACCTTCTGCAGGCTTTTCGCTAGGTTTTGTTAATCAGTAGCTGGTATATTACCTATAGTGATATACAAATGATTGAGAACTAAAAAGCCAAAAATCACACTGGAGGTAGGGAAATGGCTGGCACAAGAACACAGGGGAAAATATCTGCAAAGGTTCAGTTGCCACTGCAAATACCTTTGCTTTCACAGTAACAATAAGACCAAAATGGTGTGTGTGTGTGTGTGTTATCCCGTGCAGAAGCAACCCAATGTTGGTAGTGGTGAAATGTGCTATCAAGTAAAAGCCAATATATGGTGACCCAGTAAGGTTTTCAAGGCAAGTGGTTTTCCATTACCTGCTTCTGCATAGCAACCCTGGAGTTCCTTGGTGGTCTCTCATCCAAGTACTAACCAGGGATGACCCTGCCTAGCTTCTGAGATCTGATAAGATTGGGTGTATAGAAATATTGATTTCTATAAACCCCTGCCTCCCCCTGGAATGTTTTGCTGATACCCTGCTGTGTTGCATTTCCTATTGAAGCCATATGGCCTGCCCATTTGGCCGAGAACTTTACAGCCCTGCCATATAACCACCCATTCCTTCACACCCCTAGTGGAAAAGCCAGACTTGAGGGAGCCTGGCTTTGCTGCTTCAAGCAAACAGTCACCTACAGAATGCAGTTTTGGGGGTTGGGGGCCATGTGACCGCGGGCGTGGTTTTCCAAACTTCCAACCTATCCCTTCAAAGCTACCATGACAACCCAAAAGTTGGACACACCCTTCCTACTCGTCATGATTAGATTGGGGTTTGTCTGATCCCTTGGAAGAGAGCTCTCTCTCTCTGTTCTGTTCTTGCTGCTGCCACCTGAAATGATGTCCTGCCATGTGGTCTCTGGGAGAGACAAAGAGCTGCTTTGGAGCTAAGCACATGCTTGCAAAGATGGACTTCTTGCTCCAAATCCCTTGGGGCTACTGGATTATTACAATGGACTATTCTGGACTGATAACTGTTCCTGACTTGGTAAATATGAAGCATTATGTTTAGTTAAGGCAAACACTGCCCTAGTCTTTCTTATTTTGAAAATC
>NW_015160917.1:183375-190532 GCF_001447785.1 Gekko japonicus
CCGCAGGAAGCTAAAAAACAGAGTAACAATCAAGACAATATGCAGAGAAAAGCCCACAGTTTTTGTTTTTTTTGTTTAATGTTGATACTTTGTATCCCAAACTCATTGTCAGGCAAAAATGTGGCAAGGGCATTCTGGAGCTGAGTTTCCACAGAAGGCCCTGCCTCCACTTCAGTCTGGTGGGGGCATTAAGAGCATGGTCCCCGATGACGATCTCAACTGGCAGGCCAGCTCATGCGGGAGATGGCATCCCTTTATGTATCCCAGGCCCAGGTCACTCACGGCTTTGAAGGTGAAAAGAGCTGTTTGAATTGAGCTGGGAAGTGTAACCAGTGTAGCCCTTTCAGCAACAGAAAATTATAATGTGTTCCAGTCTGTACTCTTGCCACAGCATTACATGCTACTGCAGCTTCAAAATAATCTCCAAACAAAGCCCCCATACAGAGCACCTGGCTGAGATCAGAGCACTGGCTGCAGCAGCCAGGTCAGAGAGCTGTTCACTGTCTAGCAAAGAACCTTGGTCCCACCACTACAAGAAATCAGGACTAAAGTAATTATTTTCTGCACATAACACTTGTTCTACCAAACTGAAAAGTGGCATCCCACCAACACTCAGGGGGTACATGTGGGGTCTGTCTAGGGATCAGCTTTCAGATCCTTAACAGAAATCACCTCTCACTGCACCCTTCTTCAATCTCACTTCCAAAGCTGTGATTTTGCAGCCTTCCCCCCACCCCTTATATTAAGGCAAGTATAATATCAAAAAGAATACGCTCGGTTAGGAATGCAAATAAAAGACTCCAGAGTCTTTCATTACCTGGCCATATACCATTTCAGGTGGTTTCAACTCATGAACTCTGCCCATGTCTCGATTGCATGGGGGTAAAACAGTTCTGTAACAGAAAGCTAACAAGATACCTTATCCTCCAGCTATGATTTGGTTTAGCACCAATTTTAAAAGGTCAGGACTCAGAGCATTAACCTTGCTCACTATGATTTTAGTTACACAATCAAGCTTTATAAAGAAAGTTTCAAAAATCTGATTATCACTGTTAAATGGCACGTTTCTTCAGTCCTCAGTAGCACACTGGAAACCTATTGTAAGCAGAGGATCATAGCTATTCTGCAACTTTTAAAAAACATATTAAGTCCAGAAAAAGACATCTGAATAAAAATACACTTAAAAATAAAACATGACCTAAACTTGCATACCTCCTTCGTTTATTTGTTTCTAGAAAATGTTTTCGTGCTTGACTGTGAAGCCGTCTTTGATCCTTTAGCAACTCATGACGTTCTTTTGATAAATCCCTCTCAAGAAATATCTTTAGATTTCTGATCATGACATTAAAGATAACAGAAATGATAGTAAAAATCCCAGAAACCCCAGTTAAATACTTGCTTATGATCTAGATAAGAAATTACATTTTATGTAATTTTAATGTCCTATTTCCATTAATCCTTTCACAGGAAATTAATGTATACAATAAATTAAAAACAAAAACCAGTCCTGTTTCTTAGACCAAATGTAATATTGCATTAATTAACCAACTAATTCAAAGAAGAAAGTGTTGGTTTTATACCCCGCTCTTAACTACCCAAAGGAGTCTCGGAGCGGCTTACGATCACCTTCCCTTCCTCTCCTCACAATAGACACCCTGTGAGGCAGGTGGGGCTGAGAGAGCTCTGAGAGAGCTGTGACTGACCCAAGGTCACCCAGCAGGCTTCATGGGGAGGAACGGGGAATCAGACCCGGTTCTCCAGATTAGAGTCTCTTCAGATTAGAGTCCACCACTCTTAACCACTACACCAGATCTGGCCCCATTCACATCAGTATTTATAATGATCCTAAGCCCACTTAAGTAGAACTAAATTCCACTGAAATCAATGGGAATTAATTCCATATAATTCAACATCTTATATGGCCTGTGATGCAAAACAAAGACAGAAGAATTAATAACTGTGTGCTGTTAAGGTGCAACCGACTCAGCCTCAGGACCATGGGATTGAACAGAGGTGGTCCTCTGCACAGCAACCCCAAGTCCTCCTTGGTGGTCTCCCATCCAAGTACTAACCATAGCCGACCCTGCTTAGCTTCTGAACTCTGATAAGATCAGGCTAGTCACAAACATTCAGGTTTCTACAGGAGGGCTGAATAAACCAAGAAGGGATCACAGTTATCCATATAGGAAATACACCAAACAAGCAGACACTGTGATGTGAATGACTAAGACATTTAGTAAATCTTTTCAAGGTAAGCATCATATATTATAAATGCAGCTTTGCAATATTACAAGGAAAAGTCCATCGTTCTCAATGAGTACCCGGATATAAGCTCATTTTGTCCCAATCGTCTGAGAGGCATTTGCCAGCCAATTTAAAAATGAAGGCTTTTAGACGGGTAGAAAAGAGGACTGGCTTGCTAGTACTATAAATATAAATACAGTTGTTCATGGAGAGCATTTCAGCCAGCAAAATATATAAGGCTTTTGCAGGTGAAGAAGACAAGACTGGCTTGCTCCTAAATACAAACACCTGAAATGGAACCAGAAGAAAGTTCTAATTTAAAAAAAAAATTAAATTAAAAAATAACATTCCATTCAGCTTCATGTTGCTTTTCATTTTAAATAACCATGGTTTTTTTCCAGGATAATTTGAAGAAAGCAAAGAAGAAGTTAAGCACTGGTTTGCTTCTAACATAACACTGAGCTGTATCAAGAGGCTGCCACCTTTCAGAATAATAGGATTACTCCTGAGAAAGATTGGGACGAAATGAGCTTATATTCTGGTGCTCATTGAGAATGATGGATTTTTCCTTGTAAGACTGTGCTGAGAACGATGGACTTTCCTTGTAATATTGCAAAGTTGCAATTATAATATAATATGATGTTTACCTTGAAAAGATCTACTAAATGTCTTAGTCATTCACATCACAGTGTCTGCTTGTTTGGTGTATTTCTACAGCAGGGCTGCCTACCTCTGTTCTAGATTCATAAACACATACACGGCAATTTTTTGCTGGTCCCAAAACAACAACAGCACACCCAGCTCAGCATGCTGGGCCCGTTCTGCACCCTACGGACTAAACTTAGCCTCTGAGTTGCTGCCAGCGCTAGTCCGCATGCCAGGTCAGGGCGCTCCCAAGAGTGCCTGTTCAACTACAACTTTAACCTCTCTGCTGTTTTTTTTAATGCACACATTGCCTGCCTCTGATCTAAATAATTAATAAAATTGGCTATCAAGAATGAAAAAGCAACTGTACTGGGTTAAACCCAACAGACATTCAGCATAGCATTCTGTCAGTAAAGACTAAACTATGTTAGCTCAGAGGTAAATGCAACCAACAGTTTGTTCCAGATGTTCTAAGCTGCGCATTAGCAAAAGAACAGATAAGAGTCTCACTGTTTCCTATTGTCGTCTCTCAGCCTTTGACAGCATAATACATTATGGCAGAGCTTGGAAGAGCGATCCTAAATACATCTACTCAGAAGTAAGCCCAATTTTGATTCAATGGGGCTTATTGCCAGGAAAGTATTATTTTGCTAGCAGCCTGTGAGTCAAATTCTGTCCACTAAGTAGTGTCATAAGAAATCAAAAGCAAATCTCATGTTGCAAATTGAGGATGAAGGTGAGTCCCATGTCTGCAAAAAGCGTAGACTATTTATTGCTCGTTCCCTGGGGCTGCAATCCTTACCACATATTGAATTCAACAGGATTTTATTTCTGAGTATGCATTCTTAGAATTGCACTTTGGGGATCCTGCCATCCATAAAGGGCCATTTTATATATCCACACAGTGACAAACTCTACCCAATTTTTGCTACCAAACACGCATTTGACAGGAAGCCCAAGGCAATCCCAACTCTCTGATTTGCTGCACATGTTGCATTTTTTAAAAAGTCTGCACATCTAAAATGTAAAATGTGAGAAGCACAAGTGCACAAGGCCACTATGAACCGTGGCTTCCTCTTAAACACATATTTAATGACAAACGTGCAAAACAAACAGCTCCCCAAATAATTAATCTCTGTGACAAACATGCACTTCTGAATACCTGTATGACTCATTTCACACTTTCAACCTGGTTAGGTATACACTCTGATCCTATGCCAAGAATTAAATAGGGTTAGAACTACTGATTTCAATGGGCAAGTCTAACCCTCAGTAGGCAGAACAAAATTTTGAGTCCAGTGGCACCTTTAAGACCAACAAAGTTTAATGCTGGGTATAAGCTTTCATATGCATGCCCACCTCTTCAGATACACTGAAACAAGACAGAAGAAGAAATGTGCATTGCACACAAAAACTTCTACCCAGAATAAAACTTTGCTGGTTTTAAAGGCGTCACCAGACTGAAACTCTGTTCTGTTGCTTCAAACTAACGTGCCTACCCACCAGAATCTATCTCAGTATGCAGAAAAGAGGTTGCAGGTATCTGCGCTGGTCCAAAACAAAATTCAGAAACCTAAGTACCTTTTATGGAGACTATAATCAGAATGACCCAAAACAGTATTAATAAACAAGAGTCTTGTGGCGTCTTCAAGACTAAAAAAAAAATGTTTAAAACTAAGCAATCGTCTTTAAGCACAACATTTTGTGGACAAGAGCTATATGAAGCCATCTAGCTGGATATATCTGAAGAAGCCAACTCGAGTCCACCAAAGCACATGCACTGAATTAAACCCTTAAAGGTGCCACAAGACAAGTGTGAGAAGGTACCCTTGGCTCCGGTCACATGAGAGGATTAGGGCCAGGAGAGGGACGCTTTCGTATGCATGCCCACCTCTTCAGACACACTGAAACAAGACAGAAGAAGAAATGTGCATGCACACAAAAACTTCTACCCAGAATAAAACTTTGCTGGTCTTAAAGGCGTCACCAGACTGAAACTCTGTTCTGTTGCTTCAAACCAACGTGGCTACCCACCAGAATCTATCTCAGTAGGCAGAAAAGAGGCTGCAGGTATCTGTGCTGGTCCAAAACAAAATTCAGAAACCTAAGTAACCTTTTATGGAGAGTATAATCGGAATGACCCACCAAAACAGTATTAATAAACAGGAGTCTTGTGGCGTCTTAAAGACTAAAAAAAAAATGTTTAAAACTAAGTAATCATCTTTAAGCACAACATTTTGTGGACAAGAGCTATATGAAGCCATCTAGGTGGATATATCTGAAGAAGCCAACATGCACTGAATGAAACCCTTAAAGGTGCCACAAGACCCTTATTGTTCTACTGTAGAAGAGCCAGAGTCGGGTTCAGTAGCACCTTAGAGACCAACCAGATTTTGGGGGAATGAGGTTTGGAGTGCCAACATTCCCTTCATCAGATACAGGTAGGAATGGAAATTCCGGAGTCCTAAGGAGCTTTGACTCTTGAAAGCTTATCCCCCAAAATTTGGTTGGTCTCTAAAGTGCTACTGGATTCCAATCTAGCTCACAAGACACCTTTTAATTTTAGGTTTCCCTTGCTACAATTTTAGGTTTCCCTTGCTCGAAAGCTAGTCAAATCCAACTCTAGGGGGCGGTGCTCATTTCCGTTTCCAAGCCAAAGAGTCAGCGCTGTCCAAAAACGTTTCTGTGGTCATGTGGCTGGCATGACTAAACACCGAGGGACACGGAACGGTGTTACCTTCTGACAGAAGCGGTCCCTATTTATCTACTTGCAATTTCTTGCTTTCAAACTGCTAGATTGGCAGGAGCTGGGGCCAGAGACAGGAGCTCACTCCGTCATGCAGCACTAGGTTCTCGAACTGCCGAACTACTCAGACCATTGAATGCACTCATATAGCACCGCCATCGTTAAAAAAATTGCATTAGCATTTTACGATATTGAACTGTTTTATAGTGAACTGTTTTTAGATGGTTTTATGACAAATGTGTTATTTTGAATTCATTTCTTATATAAGCCGCCCTGAGCCTACCTCAGTGGGGAGGGCGAGGTATAAATTGAATAAATAATAATAATAAAATTACAAAAGAGCATGCAACCTTTCCATTTCACCAGAACTCTACATCAGGCTGGGGAAGTTTCTGGAGGACTCAAAAGCTCCCACACTAATTCTATGCTGGTGTGATTTTGGTCACTCTTAATACAAATAAAAGAAGGGTGGGGAGCTTTGTTTCAGGATGTTGTACACCTAAAAAATTTTTGATTCAGGTGGGTAGCTGTGTTGGTCAGAAGCAGCAGAACTAAGTGTGTGTCCAGTGGCCCCTTTGAGTCCAGCAAAGTTTTATCCAAAGTGTAAGCTTTCATGTGCAAAACACACTTCTTCAGGCAAAACTGAAGAAGTGTGTCCTGCACACGAAAGCTTACACTTTGAATAAAGCTTCGTTGGTCTCAAAGATGCCACTGGACTCAAACTTTGTTCTTCACCTAAAACAACCCATTCATGGGTACGCCATTCATGCCTTGATCCAATCTCAGTTTCACTTAGGCATCTTAACTCTGACTGGTCCTTCCTGATTCCCCCCCCCCCACCATCCCCTCCAAATTGAAGGAATTTTGTTTCAATTTGTCTGAGGAAGTGTGTTTTGCACAGGAAAGCTTACACCTTGAAGAAACCTTTGTTGGTCCTAAAGATGCCATCGGACTCAAACTTTGTTCTACTTACACTTTGTTGTTCGACCTAAAAAGAAAACCTACAGCAACTTTAGAGTCCAATGGGACCTTTAAGACCAACACAGGTTTATTCAAGGAATAAACCTTTGTTGGTCTTAAAGGTGCCGCTGGACTCTAAATTTGTTGTGCTGCTTCAGAGCAACACGGCTGACCAGCTGGATTTATCTTAAAAAAAAACCCTTGTCAGGCCTATGCCTCCTCTCTCCCACCGAAAGCGTCCTCCCGCTCCTCCCTTCCCGCCACAATCCCCTCGCCGCGCCATGAGGATACGTGCTGGGGGCGAAGGCGCTCAACGCCCGGCGGCTGGTCACCCGCGACAAGGCGCTGTCCGAGGGGCTCCTCCTCCAGCATGGCGTGCCCGGCTTCGCCTCAGCCCTGGCGCCGGCCTGCCGCCCCCCCGCCGACGCCGCCCGCGCGAAGGCGGAGTAGTAGGCGATGCTGCGGCCCCCGCTGTTGCTGATGCCGCCGCCGCTGCCAGGCTCCATTCAGGGCCCGGCCTCCATCATCGCCGCCGCCGCCGCCGCCTCACGGGCTCCCCCCC
>NW_015160917.1:190639-191539 GCF_001447785.1 Gekko japonicus
CTGCCCCGCCACGCGGGCCAAGTGCTGCGTCTCTCGGCGCCTTCCTCCGGCCTTTGGGCCCTCAGCGCCCAGCGGGGGCGCGCCAGGGAGCCCTCCCCGCCTCAGAAGCGCCCGCCGAAGCCCCTCGCCTGGCCCCAGGGCGCCGCCGCCCAGCCGCCATCTTAGCAACCGGCGACGCCGCTTCCTTCGCAACGGAAACCATGGGCGACGGCGGAGGAGGGGAGGAGCGCCCGGGAGAGGGCGAGGGAAGGCGAGCGGGGGAGTCCGGCGGCGCCTTGACAGGGGGCGGCGAGGGGTTTAATGGCGGCGTCGGTTTTTGGGAAGCAGCGCCTCATCATAGGCATCGAAAGGGGGACTCCCGTCACAATAAGCTCTGCTGCCAACCTCCAGGCGCGCCCTGGAGACCTCCCGGAATCACAACTGATCTCCAAGCTACAGGGGTCAGTTCCACTGGCGCACGTGGCTGCTTTGGAGGGTAGATTCTGTGTGGCATTGTGCCTCACCGAGGGGCTCTTCCTTTACCCAAACCCTGCCCTCCACAGGCTCTATCCTCAAAATCTCCAGTTATTTCCCAAGCCAGCGTTGGCAACGCTTAACTATAAGACAATCATTTCTGCTTAAGGTGATAGCTGTATGAGCAGTACTAGATGATGGAAGAAAGAAAGAACTATAAGACAAATACATTTGTACTTCATGTATCCGATGACACCTGTGTCTTTAGGGAGAGAAAGGATCAGGATTGGAGGCAGTAGTGGTCATAAGAACTGTTTATTGAACTGTCTTATTCTGTATCTTATATTGCCTTATACTGTATCCAGGGCCGGCCCCAGCTTATTTTGCACCCTAGGCGAGGACCCCTTCTGCCCCCCCCCCTGCGCCCACCAATTTCCCCTTCTGGTG
>NW_015160917.1:191665-218778 GCF_001447785.1 Gekko japonicus
TTCAGCTGAAGATAGAGGTGGAGAGGGGTGGGGGGGCGGGGGGGGGGGTAGAGGCAGTCACCCGGTCAGAGCGGGGGGCTTTTTTGGCGGGTGGCGGGTGCAGTTTGGCACCCCTTGTCAGGGCGCCTGGAGAAGAGGCTGACTGGCGGGGCGCTCACAAGCCATCGCTCCCTCGGCCCTGCTGCTCCTCCTGCTGCAGCTGCCAGTCTCCAGCAGCAAGGAGGAGGAGGAGCGCTCGTGCTCCACTGGGAAGCCAAGTGGGCAGACAGGGAGAAGTTAGCTGGCCAAAGAGGTGGCGGCAATGGCAGGGGTCACCCGGCTGCGGAAATGCAATGGCGGGGGGCGCTTTTGGAGGGGTGGGTGGGTGCAGTTTGGTGCCCCTAAGGGCCGGCACGCTCTAGGCGAACGCCTAGTGAGCGAGCCGGCCCTGACTGTATCATCTTCTGGGCATGGAACAAGGGTCACTGGGAGTATAGAGGGAGGTATTTGTGAATTTTCTGTATTGTGCAGGGGGTTGGGCTTGATGATTCTATGATTCTATGTATCTGAAGAAGTGCGCATGCACACAAAAGCTTATATCTTGAATAAAGCTTTGTTGTTCTTAAAGGTGCCACTGGACTCAAACTTTGTTCTGCTTTATACTGAATCAATGCCTTTATCTATCAAGGTCACTATTGTCTACTCAGACTGGCAGTGGTTCTCCAGGGTGGTTTACTACCTCATCCTCTAAACCTGAGATTCTGGGGATGAAGCATGCCAAGCAGATGGTTTACCACTGGGCCACAGCCTCACACCCTTATGACATAAACGTTTGTGCTGGAATTAGATTTTATTAGATGTTAAGGTGGCACAAGACTTCTGATGATTTGTGAGCACTTCTCTATTGTTCAATGGTCATAAAATCCAGAATGGTAACATGTGTCATCTGTTGCCCCCAAATTAAACAGGAGTCTGTTGGTGCTTTAGAAACTAACCCAGTTTTAGTCCAGGATAAGCTTTTGTGAGTCAAAGCTCAGGAAAGGGAAAAACAACTCAAATACGCCAATACCTAAATGGAAATTTGTAAAATAAAAACAAAATACCTCATGTGAATTGCCCTTTACATTTCCTTCCAAATACATAAATAATATTTGATACTGTGGAATCAGAGAATCATGGAGAACAAGAAGGGAAGACAATCTGGTTCTTAGAAGAAGACACCAGCAATCCCTACACAGTGTTACCAGCCTCAGACTACTAATTTGTTGTTCAGTCGCACAGTCGAGTCCGACTCTTCGCGACCCCATGGACAAGATCCCGCCAGGCCTTCCTGTCTTCCGCCATCCTCCATCCTCAGACTACTAATACAGACAATTGATTTTGTGGGAAATGTGAAGACCTTTCCTTAGAATGGCAACCTGTAAACCTGATAGATAAATAATAAATGTAAGCATTACCACTTGGTAAAGTTCCAGTCTTTAAACAAAAGGCCAGTGACACCTTAAAGACTAAAAACATTTATTATATAAACTTTTGTGAGTCAGAATTTACTTCATCAGTTGTAAAGAAGAGGGAGGAGAGAGGTGAGGGAATAGTGGCTGGGTTTAGGGATTAGGCTAACCCTAACCCTATCCCTTTATCCTTAACCCTAATCCCTAACCCTAATAACCCTAACACTAACTTTAATCCCTAACCATAATGGTAATAACCCTAACTCTAACCCTAATAATCCTAAACCTAACCCTAATGACCCTAAACCTAACACAAATAACCCTAACATTAACCCCTAACCCCAACCCTAATAACCTTAACACTAATAACGCCAACCCTAACCAATCTAAACCTAACAACCCAGCCCTAATAAATCTAACCCTAATAAATCTAACCCTAATAACACCCTAATCCCTAACCCTAATAACTCTAACCCTAATAACCCTTACCCTAATCCTAACCCAAATAACCCTAACACTAACATTAACCCAATTAACCCAACCCTAACATTAACCCAACCCTAACATTAACCCAATTAACCCAACCCTAACATTAACATTAACCCCAACCCTAATAACCCTAACCCTAGTAATCCAAACCCAAACCCCTAACCCTAAAAATCCTAACGCTAACCCAAATAACCCTAACCCTAACTCTAAAAATCCTAACCCTAATAACCCTAACCTAATCCCTAACCCTAATAATCCTAACTCTAACTTTAATCCCTAACCCTAATAATCCTAAACCAAAATAACCCTAACTTTAATACTAACCCTAATAATCCTAACCCTAATCCAAATAACCCTAACCGTAACTTTAATCCCTAACCTTAACCCTAACTTTAATCCCTAACCTTAATTCGTAACTTTAACTTTAATAATCCTAACCCTAATAACCCTAACCTTAACCCAGATCACTAACCCTAACCCTAATAACCCTAAAACAAATAACCCTATCTTTAATCCCTAACCAAACCCTAATAACCTTAACCCTGTATTTCAAAGATTTAAATAAGGGAGTGCCCTCTGCACCCAAAATGAGGTTTTGACTCCCACACTTCATATACCCCCATGTTCAGTGGGCTCTCCCCTTCCAGGGAACATATGCGGTATATGCAAATAAGTTATGCTAATGAGCTCCTGCACCTCTTTTTCTACGAAATGACCCCTGGACATATGCCATGTACTGGTCCAAAGCGCGGTTCTTGTGCCAGCTGCTCTAAAGTGTGGTGCCCCTAGGACAGTCACACAGGCAGACAGTGGGGCCTGGCTGCATCCCAAAACAATCTTTGGACCACCCCAACTGACACTTCAGAGCTTTCAAACTCCTCAGTGTTTTTGGATGAATTCATGAATAAGACGTGAATAAGGAATGAATAAAGAACTGGGAATAAGGAACCAACTTCAGCCTCATTGCTGGAAAGGCATGAGATGCGGGGTGGGGGAATCACTTCCTTTTAAAGGACTTCAGCTTTAGGGGGCATGGGGAGGCCTGGTGTTGAGAGCCAGTTTGGTGTAGTGGTTAAGAGTGTGGACTCTAATCTGGGAGAACCGGGTTTGATTCCCCATTCCTCCACTTTCAGCTGCTGATGTGACCTTGGGTCAATCATAAGCTGTTCTCTCAAGGGCAGTTCTCAGGAGAGCTCTCTCAGCCCCACCTACCTCACAGGGTGTCTGTTGTGGGGAAGGGAAAGGGATTGTAAGCCGCTCTGAGACTCTTTCAGGTAGTGAAGGGTGAGGTATAAATCCAATCTCCTCCTCCTCCTCCTCCTGGGTATATCTGGCAGGTCTAAATAAAATGACCCTTGCCTTTTCTGCAGAACACTGGCACAGATGCAAAACTCATAGGCACTAATTTTCAATTGTTACCTAAATAGTAGCCATTTGACCTTCACAATCCTCATTGTTAGGATCAAATCACTGTAAGATTTATAAATGCTCCTAGGGTCAAACCATGTGCGTGTTACATAAAAGTAATTTTGTACATTTTTTCCTCCTCAAAGTCTGTTCATAAAAGGGTTGGCTTGCTAGTGAATGTTTGTGCTGTACACATTCCTGAATTCTTAACTCAAGTCTTCATCGGCTAGTGGACAGTCTTTTCCAAGACAATTTGAGAAACCCTTTGAAAATTGTTTTAGTTCCTTCAGCTCAGAGATGATCCAGCCTAGGGCATCTTCAATTGTCTTCCTGAGTGTCATATTTTTCATTTCGGCCGATGCTGTGTTTGGTAATGCCCAGCCATGTTCTGCAATGGTAAGGTTTGCAGCGTGTATGCCTTGAACAAATTATAGAACAGAGAAGCAGTCAGGGACTCGTGTTTCCGAACTTCGTTTTGGTTTGGGAGGGATACTGACAGTAAGACCAGTTGCATTCCTCTTGAAAATACCCTGCTGAATCTTCCCTAAAGCAATTTGCTTTCGTAATTGCAGAGGAAGAATGATGAATCCACTAAAATTACTGGAAGTTTTGCCATTAACTTTTCAGCAAAGATAAGACTTCTTAAAACCATGTTGTTAATAAAGGAGGGAGGATGGAAACCTACCTCTTAACGCAGGGGCTTATGCTATCTTTGGATCAGCTTCTAGATACTTTTGTGCCAGTGTAAATGTAAAAACAACAGTATAGTTTTTAATAGGAGTGGGATTTTTTATACATTGATTTTCTAAAAGAGGTTAAAAAACCTCACCCCAATCTTTTGGATTTATTTCTTGTTGCTGTTCTTTTACGATAAGCTTAAGATTCATGCTAGTTTCCTGTAGAAACTTCTCGAAATCTTTTTCATGGAAGGATTAATTTTCAGATGTAAAATGTTTCTAAGTTTCAGTAATTCGTTTGAAGCCAGGAAAACTCAAAGATCTGGCACAAGATTCAGGTGCTTTGCTGCCTTTGTGTACAAGAGGGAAATCTGTTTATAGTTAAGGATCTTGTTTTTAGAAGCCTCTTTGTCACGTCAGCCTTCCATTAAACACTCAGCTTAAATGTGTTTAGGATCAAAGTGTCTGCTTATAGCTCTTTTGCCTTCAGTAACTGTTTCTATTCTGTCATGATTATGCCATACAATATACACTATTGTGTCAGTACATGGCCGATGCCAGAAATAAGAAATACGGAGATGTACATCTGTATAAATAGTCAAACAAAAATGTTTTAAAAGTTTCATATTTTAAAATGTTTCACTTTACACTTTGCATGTTTTCACTTTAACCCCCACCCCCAAGAATACAGTCTTATCAAAGCTATGGACTGTAAAAACAGAATATTTCCTTAAGAAGGGAAGAAAGGAATGTGACGGAAATGTTTGGAAAGGGGAATGGTATTCCTCCCCCCCCCCCGCTTCAGGCAATTCAAGATTTCCAGTTTTAAAATCTTTGTTAACTCGATTTTTAAAAGTAAGATTTTAAATGTCATCATGAGTGCTTCATTTCTGAAATGAAAAGCACTGAGCTGCAAGCCAAACATTTCCCCATCTGAATGCTGGCATCCAGTGGGAAACTTTGGGGGACAGCGAGTGACATCACACGACCCATCTGAATGCTGGCAACCAGTGGGAACCTTTGGGGGACAGCGAGTGACATCACACGATGATGCACAACAAGATGATGTCACTTCCAGATAGTGCCTCGAAGTGACATCCTGATGCTCTAGGAATTCACTCACCTCTATCATTTTTTATGAGATACGTGTGAATTCTTAGAGCATTGTGACATCATTTCCGGGTATGAACTGGAAGTGGCGTCATGACATTGTTCTGTGTCGAGTGCTTACCCAGGTTGGCTCGCTTTGGAGACATATGGTATTTTTTTAGCACTTGCTTTACCTACAAATGTACAAGCAGTTGTTCTGTGTCAAGAGCTTACCCAGGTTGGCTCGCTTTGGAGACATATGGATTTTTTTTAGCATTTGCTTTACCTACAAATGTACAAGCAGAGCACAGGCCAGAGGCAAAGAGGCACTCCTACAGGAGAACAGATCCATCCTCCCATGTCAGATTCACAAATCCTGTGCCTCTTAAGTTGCTTTAGCCAACTCTGTCTGCTTTTCTCTATGTCTTTTGAAGCATCTAACTGTGCCTTCTCACACATATCTATCCCCTTCTCCATTCAGTTGTGGAGGGGAATGAACTCTTCCAAGCCCCGCTGGGTACTTGGACAAGGCCATTTCCTAATAGCTAAGCCTTAAGGAATATTACTATTCTTTTGCCACAGGCTCTGGCAAGCTCATAGGGCAAAGCCATTCACAGACTGCAAGCTCACAACAGTGTCATTCATGTGGGCATACAAGTATATGTCCATATGTATTATGTAGATAGCATGTCAAAATACATGGAAGCCTGGACAGGGCAGCTGGAACAGGCTGTGTGCAATGTTGCTACTGCTGCATACATGGAATTTACATAGTTTGCTGATTTTATGCGTTGGTCATCAATATACTTGCTATCTATGGGTGGTAAGAAAGGTCCTCTCCGCACTAGCCCTTAAATCCTGGTTCAACCCTGTTCCTGAACTTATATTCTACACAACACTCAAGTTCAACCTTGTAATTATCTTGGGGCATTTTTACATTTTACGCTACACTCGAGTTCACCCCTGTAATTATCTTGGGGTATTTTTTGTTTCCACATTACATTGAGGTCAGCCTGGTTTCGCCGCACACTTGTCCTGGGATAAACAGATGCTGTTATAACCAGGGATAAATGCCAGGTATTGTGTCACGAGCTGAACTCTGATAAAACCAGGGATGAGATCCAAGTGCGGAAAGGACCAAAATCAATTTATTTGAGCTGTGAATGTTTCACACTGTAGTACAAACTTAATAAGCATAGTAAAACATGACCGTAACAGGACACAAAAGCAATTTTTTGAGAATGTTTTCCAAAAAGTTTGTTTTATGACAGCTGGCTCTATTCCTTTTTCGCAAGTTATATTCAATAATGGTAAACTGCAATCCTGCAAAACATTATAGACTCAGAAACTTTGCTCCTGTTCTACTGATTTCACTTTAGCAAACATATGCAACTGTTTTATATTGTCAGCATCATTTGTCCGTTTAGCATAGTACTACTGCAACAGAAAGCAACCTTGCTGTTAGAGCTGCTAAGCCTGCTGGGTGTGAGAGACTCTCCTGCCTCCAGCTCCTGTTTCCCATCACTGCTCTGAGTGGTGAGGGGAAAAAATACAAACCTGAAAAAGATACAAAATATGGCTGGTGGGCGACAGCGTGATGTCACTTCTAGGGAAACCCTGGATGTGACATCAGTCCTTTCCAGGAATTGTTGGAACCTCTGTCGTTTTACCATAGAGTTTCTGGTGATTCCTAGAGCGGTGTGGCATCACATCCAGGTTTTCAGCAGAAGTGACATCACACTGCAAGGGGAGCACCTACATCATGTTATCCTCCAATAATCCACTTTCTAGACTTTGCCTATCTTTCCGCAAAGCCTGTTTTGGTATGATCTTTCTATAAAGTATGCCATCCAAGTATATTAGCAAGCCATCTAGACAGGGAAGTGTACATTTTTTCAGGCTCCGGCCACACCAGCAGTATTTCCCTTGCCTCAGCCCTCTGTGTCCACCATCCACCCAATGCCATCACCAGATGTCTTTAAAAACATTTATTATTGCTGTTGCACTGTAGTTAAATATTATTGACACAATGAACTAGTGCCTTTGGTTTCCCAACCATTTTGAAAAGTAAGTTGCTAGTCCTTTTACTATGGACCTCTGAAGAAAGCTCTCCATGACATGGCAGGGCGAAATGCAAGGGAAAACAGCTGAGTAAAGTGCACACAAAGCTCCATCACCAGTGCAACTGCCTCTGCATTTGTGGTGGCGATGATGGGGAAATGGAGAATTCTTACCATGTGGATGCAGCCCTGGTTTAGTCTGAAGAGTGCAAACCATAGTTTCTGGCCCATATGCAATAAACTATGGTTAAAGCAGTAAGTGTAGCAGGTGGAAGAGCAAAGGAATCTGAGGATCCCTCAGTCTTATTTATTTAATTATGAAACAGCAAACCCAGACTGGCCACTGGGTGTACATTCAACTGTCCAGCCTTCCAGTTAAGATACTCTTCCCAAGAAACACCAGGAGCTTTGATGGCTCAGAGCATCACTAAGGGAGGGGAGTGTCACCGAGGTGATGACATCATTTCCATGTGATCACCTGGAAGTGGTATCATCTTCCCTCCCACCCCAGCTGCTCTAGAAAGTTCCTCAATCTCTGTGGCAAAGAAAGAAGTTCATAGAGCCTTGCGGACATGATGACTGGAAGTGATGTCACTGTATCTGTGACATCATTTCCCCCCTGTTTTCTCCTGCTGTGAGAGTGAATGAGAGCAGGATTTTGCCCCCCACAGTAGGCAACCTGGTAACCTTAAGTCTGAGGCTGATAAAACGGAACACAGGCTATGGCAAATAAAATGCAAGTCTGTGGTCAGGCAGGCAAAAAGGGAATATGAGGAGCATATAGCAAAAACCGTAAAAAACAACAATAAAACTTTCTTCAAATGCATTAGGAGCAGGAAACCAGCCAGGGAGGCAGTGGGGCCCTTGGATGACCAAGGGGTAAAAGGAGTACTGAAGGATGATAGGGAAATGGCTGAGAAGCTAAATGCATTTTTTGCCTCCGTCTTCACTGTGGAAGATGAGAGGTGCTTGCCCACTCCAGAGCCGCTGAGTTCGGGAGGGGTGTTGAAAGACCTGAGTCAGATTGAGGTGACGAGAGAGGAGGTCCTAAAACTGATAAACAACTTAAAAACTGATAAATCACCAGGCCCAGATGGCATACATCCGAGAGTTCTGAAAGAACTCAAATGTGAACTTGTAGATCTCCTGACAAAGATATGTAATCTTTCCTTAAAATCTGCCTCCATTCCTGAGGACTGGAAGGTAGCTAATGTCACGCCCATCTTTAAAAAGGGTTCCAGAGGAGATCCGGGAAATTACAGGCCAGTCAGTCTGACGTCGATACCGGGTAAATTGGTGGAAACCATTATTAAGGAAAGAATTAGTAGGCACATAGATGAACAAAACCTATTGAGGCAGACTCAACATGGGTTCTGTAAGGGAAGATCTTGTCTCACTAACCTGTTAATGTTCTTTGAGGGGGTGAACAAACATGTGGACAAGGGGGATCCAATAGATATTGTTTACCTTGACTTCCAGAAAGCTTTTGATAAAGTTCCTCATCAAAGGCTCCTAAGCAAGCTCAAAAATCATGGGATAAAAGGACAAGTCCTTTTATGGATCAAAAACTGGCTAATTAATAGAAAACAGAGAGTGAGTATAAATGGGCAGTTCTCCCAGTGGAGGGGGGTAAGCAGTGGGGTACCACAGGGATCAGTACTTGGTCCACTGCTTTTTAACTTGTTCATTAATGATTTGGAGTTGGGAGTAAGCAGTGAAGTGGCTAAATTTGCGGATGATACGAAGTTGTTCAGGGTGGTGAAAACCAGTGAGGATTGTGAGGCACTCCAAAGGGATCTGTCAAAGATGGGCGAGTGGGCGTCAACATGGCAAATGGGGTTCAATGTGGCCAAGTGCAAGGTGATGCACATTGGAGCCAAAAATCCTAAATATAAATACACATTGATGGGGTCTGAACTGGCAGAGACTGAGCAAGAGAGAGATCTTGGAGTTGTAGTGGATAACTCACTGAAAATGTCGAGACAGTGTGTGACTGCAATAAAGAAGGCCAATGCTATGCTGGGGATTATTAGGAAGGGTATTGTAAACAGATCAGCCAATATCATAATGCCGCTATATAAATCAATGGTGCGACCTCATCTGGAATACTGTGTGCAATTCTGGTCACCACACCTTAAAAAGGATATTATAGCTTTGGAAAAAGTGCAGAAAAGAGCAACTCGAATGATAAAAGGGTTGGAACACTTTCCCTATGAGGAAAGGTTAAAGCGCTTAGGGCTCTTTAGCTTGGAGAAAAGACGACTGAGGGGTGACATGATCGAGGTTTATAAGATTATGCATGGGAAAGAGCAGGTAGAGAAAGAGGTACTTTTCTCCCTTTCTCACAATACAAGAACCCGTGGGCACTCCATGAAATTGCTGAGCGGTCGGGTTAGAACGGATAAAAGGAAGTACTTCTTCACCCAAAGAGTGATTAACACATGGAATTCACTGCCACAGGAAGTGGTGACGGCTACAAGCATGGACAGCTTCAAAAGGGAATTAGATAAGCATATGGAGCAGAGGTCCATCAGTGGCTATTAGCCACAAGGTATAGATAGGGGCTCTGGGGCAAGTGATGCTCTGTCTTCTTGGTGCTGGGGGGGGTTAACAGTGGGAGGGCTTCTAATGTCCTGGCCCCACTGGTGGACCTCCTGATGGCACTGGTATTTCTGGCCACTGTGTGACACAGAGTGTTGGACTGGATGGGCCTTTGGCCTGATCCAACATTGGCGTCTCTTATGTTCTTATGTACTCTCCATGGCTCAACTGCAGAGATGAGGTGGGTAGAATCCAGAGACAGGGTTTTTTCAGTGGTGGCACCTTGCCTTTGCAATGACCCCTATTTGAGGGTTTCCTGCTGCCCACCTACTTTATTATTTAGGTTCTCAGTCTTTAATTGAGGAGTTGAATCTTTTAAAGTTGTTTTTATGGTCTGCTTCTAGCCCAAGGAATGTTTCATGGATATCATTATAGGCTGTTGAATATTGTTTTATGCTGTTTTTAGGCTCCTGGCTTGTTTTTATGCCTTGCTGATCATTTTTAACACTGTTATTTTTATGGTTTTCTTGTATAGTTTTTCTTTGTGAGCCACTTCAAACAGGTCTGTGGAGAGAGAACCATATACACATTTCCGAAATAAATGAACACAGAGCCTCAGCTCAGTACATCTACAAAATAAATGTTTAAAACCACAGTTTTCCTACATTCATACTTCAGATTTTTTAGTTGTACCTGTAAAACATCTTAGGTATAAACCTAAAAATTGAATGTATGGAATATTGCTTTCTTTTGCTTTGTGATGACAACTTTTTGTTTTCTTTTTATTTCTGGAGTATAGAGAACTGGTTTATACAGATTTTCTACAGTTTTCTTTAATTTTTTCTATTCTTTGGTGTTTCAGAATACTTCCATAGCGAGCTCAGACATTCCAGGAACAAAAAATCAATCTGCAGATACTTCAGAAGAGAAGAAAAAATGCTCTATGCCTTGTGACTTTCAAGCTAAAGCTATGCGGGAAGAAAAACATTATATGTGTAGTATGTACATTTTAATGTTAGTAATTCTTTCCTGTCATCCTACTGCAAAACCTACCCGGAACCACACTCCATTATACTGATTTTTGTGTGTGCTCATTTTCAAAGTAAGGCCAGATTCATCACACATTGACTGTAGCATCATGTGATACGTTTTGCAGGTATAAATCAGCCATCATGGATCGATAATCAAAGATAGGACCTTCAACAGAGACAATTCACATATTCCTCTAAGTGGCACCAACAGCTGAATCATCAGGGGAGCAATCTAAACAAATCCTAAATGAACAATAGGCTTACTCCCAGGAAAGGGTCCTCAGAATTGCAGCTCAAGTAGGGTTGCCAACTCTGGCTTGGGAATTTCCTGGAGATTTGGGGGCGTAGGGTTGCCAGCCTCCAGGTGGGGCCTGGGGATCTCCTGCTTTTACAACTGATCTCCAGCTGACAGAGATCAGCTCCCCTGGAGAAAATGGCTGCTTCAAAGGGTGGACTCTATGGCATTGTACTATGCTGAGGCCCCTCCCCTCCCCAAACCCCACCCTCTCCTGGCTCCACCCCCAAAGTCTCCAGGTATTTTCCAATCCAGACCTGGCAACCCTATGGGGGCGGCACCTAGAGACAGTGGAGTTTGTACAGGGGAGGGAGCTCAACAGGGATATGATGCTGTAGAGCCCACCTTCTAAGCCAGCCATTTCCCCCCAGGGGAACTGATCTCTGTAGTCTAAAGCTCAATTGTAATCCTGGGAGAACTCCAGGTCCCACCTGGAGACTGGCAACCCTAAGCTCAAGTGGTATGCATGTGTGTGTGAACCAGACCTCAGAAAACTTTCACTGACACAGATGCTTAAAACTTAATTAGCCTGTTTGATAGAATCCTCAAAGCAGCGACATCTGACTATCTACTTGAAGACCAGTGTCCATGTTTTGTCTTGAATTCATGAAAATGAGGCACACTTAGAAGCTCTCCAGGTTGCATGGAGATCCATTTGTTTCTGAGCAGCCCCACCCCAGCTGTGACAATCTTTAAATGACAAATTTAGTTATGGTCCCTTCCTGAAGTGCCAGTCTATCACCATAGTGGCGGTTGGGCTCAAAATCCTACAAACCGTGTCCCGTGTTGATTTAGGAAGCTGACTTGACGTTTCCACACAGTACTTACACATTCTATACCGTGATCGTGATGCATGTCATTGTACTGTTTAAATAACTTTAAAACAAATAATCTGTTTGCTCAAAGGGAATTTGCAGAGTTCCCTGGTGGAATATGCAAGAAGCACCAAGAAAATGATAAGAAACATGATGGAGGACCAGCAGTCTTCTCTGGATTACCTTTCCAATCAGGTGCCTGCTGTTACTTGCAGAATAAGTTGCTTTCTGTCTAGGAGGTAGCATTAGTTGAATAATTTTCTTCATTCAAATGAAGTCTGAATTACAAATTTCATGAATGCCTTTCATAGAAGAAGCTCATACTTACTGTTCTTTGGCTACAAGTATGGGGCTGTTTGATTGTAATGGAAACTAGCTGCTGTTTTCTCATCACAATGTGCAAGAGGCGCCACTGCTAATAGAAGCTCGTAGAATCTTGTGAAATATTTAATTCTGCTCCAGAATATTTGTTCAGCACGTAGAATCAGTGTTATCATTGTCCAGCAGATATTTTATAGTTACATTCTTTAAAAAAAACAAAAAACATGTTTCATCGAAAACTTTTTAGATGTATGCTTCTGACTGTGTGAGAATGAAATTCTGGCCTGAAACTGTAAAGATATTTAAGCATTCTTCTTCTTTTAAACACAGGTTAATGAACTGATGAGTCGGGTTATGCAGTTAAATGGGGACATTTCTAGGAGACCAATAGATGTATTCCCCCATCGAGCAATTCAGTCTCACGGTACAGACTTCTCTTACCTAGCAGTTATTGTTTCTGTTTTTTGTTCTATGATGATTCTGGAAACTCAAAGGAAAAAAATCCAGATGGGAGGGGCAGGAGCCAGTTGTTTTAAACACCATTTGAATTGCTAGTCTCCATCCTAATAAGTGCCTCATGACCTTGAACTTTAGTCTTATGAATAAAATCAGCCTTAAGATGGTTCCTAATAATTTCTACAGCATTTAAACGTACAATAAGTTTTGCAAACTCTTATCTTGTTTATCTTTATCACCAGCCTGTGAGATAATTTATGAAATCATGTTTTACAACAGGGAAAGTGAAGTTGAATGGCAATGACCTATCCAAAATAAACAATCCATGAATTGTTAACTGATAGCTGATTATTTATAGATTATCTCTGTGATGTGGTTACTGCTTCTACCTAGTGAAACACCATGCCCTGTAGTAAGATCTAAGTCCAGTAATCATGTGGGCAAATAAATTGGTATGTTAATCTGCAGTATGTGTTTCAACCGGAAAGCACATGACATGAATGAAGAATAAATTGGCCTCAGATCGTAGGTGTGTGCATATGACCACACTGGCTCAATCATTTCCCATCACAGTCTGTCAAGGTAGGGCTGCCAGCACTGCCTTGGCAAAATGCTGGGAGATTCTGAGTGTGGTGCCTGAGTAGGGTGGAGTTTGGGGAGGATGTGACATCACTTCTGGATGATGCTTTAGGAATTTTTCCAGAATCGTTATGGTAAAAACCATACAGACATGGGGGAATTCCTTAAGCATCACTATGGAGACAATTTTTTCTCTCTTGTTCCTCAGTTTCTTGAGGGTGAAGGTTTACCCAACATAGGTGGGCAAATGGCAAGCCTGTGTCAGGGCCATGCCTGAATCCAGACTGGCAAGTAGTTATTTTATCTGTTGTTGGAACTTAAATTGGGGGCTAGGGACGGCCTGATGTATAACAGGCAAAAGGTTCTGCTATATTAACGACTCAAAGGCAGAAGGCCAAGTTCAGTGGCTTTTATACCAGGCCTGGCCAAATCAGATGTTTCATGCTGGCTTTGCAAATGCCAAAGCCCTAGTAACCATGGCCAGCACAATCCTTTTTTGTTGTTCAGTCGCACAGTCGAGTCCGACTCTTTGCGACCCCATGGACCAGCTCCCTCCAGGCCTTCCGGTCTTCCGCCATCCTCTGAAGTTTGCTCAACTTCATGTTCGTTGCATCGATGACACTGTCTAACCATCTCATCCTTTGCCGTCCCCGTCTTCTTTGACCTTCAATCTTTCCCAGCATCAGGGTCTTCTCCAGAGAGTGCTCCCTTCTCATTTGGTGGCCAAATCCTTAGGGCCTCCCTATTCGTGATAAGTAGATTCGTTTGCCATGAGCAGAGCCTGCAATTTTGCACATGCTATCACAGACCCACAACGTTTCAACAGTGCTCTGTGTGGAACTAGTGACCTGTCCATTCTAAACAGGGACCTGCCATGAACTGAGAACAAGGCATAACAGGCTTGGGTTAAGCCAGGCTATCCTTGAAACCTAGCTCTTAAACTCTGCAGCAGGATAGAGGCGATGCTGGTGAGGGAGGCATTTCAGGGCACCAGTGACTGGCAGGAGAATAGCTAAGTCAATGTCTCCATTTTTTTTAGGATTAATGTTTGGTTGCTTTTGCAAAGTTGGGTCTGAACTTTGGTAATGCACTCTCTAGGTTTGGATTGCAGTGATATTAAAGACACTATTGGCACTGTTACTAAAACACCAAGTGGCCTGTACATAATCCATCCAGAAGGCTCAAGCTACCCCTTTGAGGTAATGAACTTCTTTCATGTTTACTGGTTTCTCATAGTTCTTTGATTGTCCGTCCCGTCCCCCCCCCCCCATTACGACTAAGTTAAAGCCATTTCAGACTCTTCAGCAGTGGTATGATTCTGATACCTTCTGAGAAACTACTGATGATGAGGTCACCAAAATGCATCAATAGTTGCACAAGATTCCTAGAGTGTCATATGAGCATAGTTCCTCGCATTTTGCTCCTGGTGCCCCATTGAGCAGTAGTGGGAGCCCAAAAGCTGGGAGCTTCCTGACAACCACAATTCTGTACCCTGTTTGGCCCACAAGTTGCCCCTATTGACTTTATATTAATTTAGCAGCAACCCATGGTCTTCTGACACAGAGGCCTGTCAATATCACAGTCAGTTAGCTTCTTAAAAGCTATGTAAGGGAAATATTTCTGCTTCTTAGCTAAAAACTGATTTTGTAACCAGGACTTTTATTATATCAATGGATACAATAAAGTTTTACAGATATTGATTTAGGGATATGATCTGATCAGCCAAACAAACATTCCCCCATAGTTTCAGTACCACTATAATTTGTTTTTGTCAGATCAGGGCTTGGATGACTAATAAAGAAAATGAAAAAATGTGTTTTTAATGGTTCAGCCCAGTTATTTGAAATAAGGATTGTGAATAAATACAAAGTGGGTAAGGCCAAAGGAGTGTTGGATATTTTCTACAAATATTATGAAAAATTTAAATTTCAGTGTCTAATTTACATTTAACTATACTTTAACAAAGCCTGTTACTATCTATATTTGTCAAAGAGAGCTTTGACTCTCAAAAGCAATAGAATATAATTAAATTAATCAGTATAACGTGTACGAAAATCATTTCCTTAAAAAAAAATCCTTAGTGAATTTTGGACTTTTAAGGGTTGCAACATCATGAACTATTTCAGCTCACAGTAAAGGGATACTTTTGTAATACCCAAGATGATAACTTAGTCACGAAAAATTTTAATAGAATATAATTAAATCAATCAGTATAACGTGTATGAAAATCATTTCCTTGATTTTAAAAAAATCCTTAGTGAAATTTGGACTTTTAAGGGTTGCAACATTTGTAAAGGGATACTTTTGTAATACCCAAGATGATAACTTAGTCACGAAAAATTCCTCTAAAAACCTATTCTAATGTTTTAGAGTCAGTGCCAACATTTATAGAAGTTAATGATCAAATGTCAAAATGTTTGCTTATAACACTGGCCAGTGGGGAAAATTCAATGAGTTGAGGGCTAATTTAGTCACCCCTTTACTTAAAGGTATGAATCTGATAAGATCAGTTACAACAATGTACATGAATCTGATAAGTTTTAGGAAATACACAATTTTAAAATTACTGAGTGGTACTTAAAGATATGGAATTGCCAAATGTCCGAGCCCAGCTGTCATGGCTACTATTGGATATAAGTGATGGCGTCACTCTCTCAGTGGCAAAAAATTTTTTTTATTTATTTATTTGATTTTTATCCCGCCGAACCGGCTCAGGGCGGCTTACAACAATAAAACAACAAGCAATACCTCTAAAACAATCTATACAATACATTAAATTCACAATTTATACACAGTGCAAATACCCAAATACCATAGTGTTGCCCCGACAATGCCGCCGATGTGATGAAGTCACTTCCAGGTGTGACGTAGATACGATACTGAAATGTCGACTCGGCCTCCTCTTTTTCTGGGTAAGTCCCCGCCCCCCCAGCCAGCTGATTGGCGATGGGGTGGTGGGGCCTGGCGGTGGGGGAACCCTCCCTTCACTGGGTTACGTGGCAACCCTAAGTCAGGGATTCTATTTGAAATTTAAAGAAGGGAAAGGTTTCGGTGAGGAAGGGGACAAGATTCGGCAAGCAGCAAAGGGTGTGGCATTTGGGGTCAAACTGCAAAAAAGCAGTCACTTTGGTCCCGGTAAGGGCTATATGCATGAGGAAATTGGATGAGGGACTGTGATAGGCAGGGTTCTGTATCAGCCCCTCCACCCATCACCAGCACCTCAATAGACGGCTAGCAGAGGGTAGTGTACAATACACGTGTATTGGCGAGTGGTCAATAAAGCGCAATGTAAATATTAAAAGTCTGGATAACTTGCTGAAGTTAATGCATTGGCCAGGATCCTCAACCTTTTCAAGCCTGCAGGCACCTTTGGAATTCTGAAACAAGGTAGTGGGTGTAAACGACAAAATGGCTGCCACAGGAGGTGGAGTCAGTCAACCACAAAATGTTAGAGTGAGGTCATGCATTTCAGGCAGAAGCTCTGTTTAACAGGATGCCTTACAAATAAGCATACTGTTTAAATTTTGTTTTGCATATGCACTGCTTACCTTCAGTCACACGGTGAAGATCCTTATGCTGTTGTGGCAGCTGCTGTTGAAGCAATGTTGTTGTTTTAAAAAAATCTGTACAGTCAATCAGATCTCCAGTGGCCAATCAGAAGTCCTGCTGGGCAAATGCCCTGTCCTCTTCCTAAAAATACTGGGCAGGAGCCACAGAAGGTGTTGGCAGGCACCACAGTGTTCATTGTCACAACACTGGGGATCCCTGCTGTGGACTGATGGATAACCCAAACAGCATAGGTGCACTGAAGGGAGTAACTAATACAAAAGATACAAAGGATCAAACTGCATGAATAACGAAAAAATATATTCAATGGCTGATTGTGGACTGATGGATAGCAGCCCAGTTTTCCAGGGGTGATTTGTACTTGCATCTCCCCCTTTCTGTTGACTTACACAGACTCCTGATTTTAACAACACTATAATGAGTTTATTGTCTTTTGCCTAGAAGGGTTAAGTGGTTTTATTTTGTTTTGTTTTTTACAAGTAAAAGGTTGCAAAAATGTAATGGTTTTTGCATATAAATTCTCTTAAGAATCGTTATAATGTCAAACTTACACTCAGGGTTACAGAACTGACAGGCGGTTTCTTGAGGTGAAAGAGATGGAGTGGTTTTGTCTGGGAAAGGCTCACTGAATACTGGGATCTCTGTCTTCTTCACCACCATGCTAGCAGAGATACTGGAAGTGTGGACCTTATCTATTTAACTGTCTACTTTCCTCCAGTCTGGTCACCCTTTGAATTCAGACCCTGGCCTGAAGATAAGATTTGCCAGTGTCTCAGAATTCTCCTTTAATCCTCTCACCCATTCCTGATTTACTGTCTCCCAAAAATAGACTCACCTGCCTAACACAGGAATACCTAGTCCTATCCGTGTCCAATCCCTGTTTCTCCGTTTATCTGCCTGAGCCCTAGCTGACAACACATGAACACATAAATCTGCCTTATACTGAATCAGACCCTCGGTCCATTGTCTACTCAGACTGGTAGTGGCTCTCCAGGGTCTCAGGCTAAAGTCTTTCACGTCACCTGCTACCTGGTCTTCTTAACTGGAGATGCTGGGGACTGAACCGGGGACCTTCTGCATGCCAAGCAGAGGTTCTACCAGTGAGCCACAGGCTCCATTCTGCCACAGACTTGGTTCTGCCTCTTCTAATACCCCCTCATAATCTCCCCCCTCTCTCCTACAGAGGATCCATGGCCTCTCATTGGCTGGAAGCTCTAGGAATTTGCTATACACCCCAGGGGATTAGGGATTGGCTGTGCTGCCTGGAGGGTGAAACTAGAAGCTGTCCATGATAGGAACTATTTGTGCTTCCTTGTCCTCAAGGTTTTTTTTAAAAAAATGACATTATTTATAGTCTACCTTTCTCACTGAGATTCAAGGTGGATTACACAGTGCAAGTCAATGCAGTCAATACGACAGTACACCTAATAAGCAATGGAATGGGACTAGGATGAAGAAATTAAAACCACATAACAATCTTGAACAAGGCTGAACCAAAGCATAAGTATTAAAATGCCGTATTAAATGTAGAAATTATGTAATAGGACAATAGATACAGCAACAGATAGTACATATTACACACAGTAGTGTAGTCCACAGAATCTTTCTCTTTATTAAAGCATTCTTCCAGAATCATTCTTTTATAATAAGGCTCTCTTATCTTTGTAAAAATGCCCTCCTGAATAATTCAGTTTTGAATACTTTAGAGATGTCATTTTAAAAAATATTTCTAAGGGCATCTGCAGAATTAAATTGGATGAGGGGCAAAGTCTAGTAACTGGAACTGCAGATCACCTGACTGCTTTCTTGCTTTATACCACTACATTTTGGACTGGGGGGGGCAACACCACTTGCCCCCTGGAGAACCCCTGTTTTATAATTGTTTTAAATGTTTTGTGTGCAAGATCTAATATTCATATGAAAAATCCTGGTATGAAATTTTTAAATAAAATAACCAGCTGATAGGTGCCGTTTTGACATTTGTACTGTGATTTTATTGTATGGCTCAAGATCTCCAGTCGAAGGAGCTTATTGTTAATATAGGAAAGGATAGGTGACTTTTTCAGCTTTTGGGGAAATGGATTTGCATTGGCAATCCTGGCTTCTCTGCTGGTATTTAGACTGAAGCAAGGATCATAATATGTTCTAGAAACTATATTTATTTTTAAGTTTTTGAAATCCACCTTTGCCACCTGAAGGTGCTTCACTTGGTCCACAGACCCAGTCCTGAAGTAATCCAAAGTGACTCATTTCCACTGAAAGTGATGATTTTTATTCTTTACCAATGGTGGACAAATGTATCAATTCAGAATTGAACTGAACTATTTCCAAAACAACCGGGCAACAGTTTATTTTTTGCTGAGCTTAGTTCTGAATTTTGGCTCATATTAATATCCCAATGGGAGGGAGGCACACCATCTCCAATTACGATGTGATCCAGAGAAACTGCTGGCTCAGTTTATCATGCAGTTGAGCATTACAAGCTGACCAAGTTCATATCCATAACCAGCCTTCAGGTTTTTCGAGATTGCTATTATGTACATGCATCTCACTGTGATATGGTTCGAGTTGTTGTGCCACTGTCTTTCTTTTTTACCATCAAGTTGCAGCCAACTTATGGAGACCCCATCTCTGTTTATATTATAAATATCCAAAGTTGGCATTGAAGTTGGCCCTGTAAGTCCTTGCAAAGGCCCAGGAACGGATGGGAAATGTGTGTACACTGCAGTAGCCTGGTAGAGTTTTGTTCTTGGGCCTGATAAACCAGCACCAGCTTGAGGTGAGACGGGGTGGAATGGCTCAGTGCTGGCCTGGTTCTCAGAATAACTGCCTCATTAACCCGGAGGGTCACCAGGCCTGTAGCTACAGAGGGGCATCTTGGGGCCGCCCCCTCCCCAACTTACTGCCCAGGCCTCCCAATTTTTTGCTGAGCTGGGTGGGGAGCACCGCCGCCGAGGAGCTCACAGCCTCTCTGCTCCAGTGCAAAAAAGAAACAAAAAGAGCATGAGTCAAATGCGGCACCCGAGCAAGGCTTAGAAGCCAGTCCTGGCTTTTTGCACCAGGTCCAACTCTGGAGGTGCAGATCCCGGAAGCCAGCCCCGCTGAGTTTGATGGGGACATGCTGCACCCAAGGAAAGGGCGCTTTCAGGATCACCCTGGCTCTGAGGTCACGATCCTCTTGACCTGGAGGAGGATGGAGGAGGCTTACTGGGGAGTAAACATGTCCTTCTCGTTCCCACAAATAAATCGGAGGAGGGAGAAGAGTCGAGTTGGCTGAATTTGAAAAAAAGGAAAGAAAAAGAGCCGGGAAGAGCTGGATCTCCCTCCAGTCTAGTTACCAAGAATTTGGTGCAACTGTTTTTTAAAAGGAGAGAGAGCATGCACCTGGGCTGGTTGCAGGGAAGGGTGGGAGTGGGGCTGCTCACTTGGGGTGTGTGTGGGGGGGTGCCCCCTGACTTATTTAAAGGCCCCCTGAATAAAAAATCCTGGCTATGGGCCCAAGGGCCCATGTGAGTTGGTGTGCTGAAGTAACTGGAACTTTGAGAATTCCAGGTCCTCCACCACCACGGCTCTACCTCATTCCCCCTCTAAAAAGAGATCAGATTGTGGAGCAGGGAAATTCCCAGGGGCGGTGGAACTTTACTTAAACAAACACTTCTAGTAATGTTTCTAAGTTCTCTTTCAAAGATGTGATGGAAAATTGAGAAAAGAATCACTGGCCTTACTCTGCAAACTGTGAACTGTTCCTTACTGTATCTGTTATTTTTGTTTGCTTTAAAAGTAGGGAACATGCCCTGTGACAGACAAAATGACATTATCAAAGGCCTTTCCCACATCTTGATTCATCTTAGGTATTGTGTGAGATGGACTTCAGAGGAGGGGGCTGGACGGTGATTCAGAAAAGAACCGAGGGGATAGTTCAATTTCAGAAGACGTGGTCTGACTATTTGGATGGATTTGGGGACCTTTCAGGTATCAGTTTATAAAGTGTGTGTGTGTAGCCATTCCTTATAGCGTGTTTTGTTTGCACAGCAGGACTGTGATGCTGCTTTAAGGACTTGCGTTCACAAGAAGCTTGCTGCTTTGGGGTAGAAATCTAGGTTCTTTATTATAGAAGAACTCCATGCTGGGTAGAAAAGAGTAGAGAGTGCATTCTAACAATCCATGCTAGGACGAACGGAGATTTAAAAAAGAGACCAAATCTTGCCTTCATGAAGTTAGGCCAAAAAGAGGGGGGGGGGGAAGGGTCAGTCGGAAGGAAGGATGTTCCTTGAAAATAGCAATCCAGGTGACAAAGGGACTGCAGGACAGCAGATCAAAGGAAGGATGAAGAAAGTCTTTCTAGCTCTATTGCTAGGGTTGCCAAGTCGAAATGTCTCCTTACTGGGGGACTCCCGTGCTGTGGCTGGAGCGCGCACGAACCGCGCATGCTCTGCACACAAGTCACCCAGAAGTGACGTGACAACGCCGGGCACGCTGGGGGCAGGGCCACGACCATCCGAGGGAAAACCATAGAGTTTTCCCTCGGATGACCGTGGCCCCGCCCCCAGCGTGCCCGGCGTGGTCGCGTCACTTCTGGGTGACGCGCACGTTGGGGTGGGGTTCCCCCCAGGGCCCGATCCGCCGGAACGAGCCTCTGGGGCGGGGGGTTCCCCGCCCCCCAGGGGGACTTGGGAAGCCTATCTATTGCCCTTTCTGAAGTCTCTGTGTGTGCTAGTACTAAGAGACATCACACAGACTGTTCGTTCTAACAATTCCAAGATGGCTGGAGGCATCTCCATTTGGTATGTCGTACCAGGATGGGGATGTGGGTGCAGAGACCTGTACCATTGACAGTTTTTGGACCAGTCCATCAAGAAGAGTTGGTTGTGTTGAATAGGTGGGGAGGAAACATTGGAGAATGAAAGTGCTGAGCAAGTTGGGAGAGGAGTTGAACTTCTGAAGGAGTAAGAACTGAAAGTGAGGGAAGCAGCAAAAGGACTGTATTGGGGGAAGGGAACACAGGAGTCCCTTTCCTTGCAAATACTGCCCTTCCGCACGCGCATTGCTAAAATATACTGGGTTCGAGACGTGTATAGTGATCAGCTCATAATTTATTAGCAATTCAGCTCAACTCTAAGACAACTCCAACAGGGCAGAAGCCCTGCTTATATGCGTGCAAATCAACCCCCCCCCCCCCCAGCACCCCCCCGGCAAGAGCATTCATTGCACCTCCTAATCAATACGTCCATTCCAAGATCCTGGCTGCCTATTGTTCTGGTAACTCAAGCTAGTCAGTTTCCTGGTGCTGTCCTTACATAACAATTGGCCTGCAGGTAAAACTATGGATTTTTCCTTCTTGTGAATGGCCACCGCACTAGAACCCCACATATACTAGAGCTTCCCTTTAAGATGAAACTCATTCGGTGAAAATCATGGGCACTTTGTGTAGCATGTACACATCATGTTTCCCACTGCGCAGAGAAATAGGATCTGGGGGTGGGGAATATTGTCAGTCAATGAAACAGAACTTCAGAGCTGCAGGTCATTCATTTTTTTTTTTTTTTGCAGATCATTAACTACGTGTTTCTTTTCTTAGTTTCTAAACATTACTTTCTTCAAACAGTTCAGAATTCACTACAGGCTTCCAGGGAGGCAAACAGGCTAACATTGCAATCCTAAACCAAGTTATCGTTGGAGTGAGCGACTCAGCATGCCTGGACATTGGGGGGGCACTAGAGCTGCTATCTCCTTGAATGGGATGCCTCTCTTTGTTTTAACCTGGGAGCTCCCCTCTGACACCTCTTCTCTGTCAGTCGCTTTGTCCTCTCACTCACTTCACATGGCCTTCCTTGGAGACAGATGTCTCTGCAGGTCTCTCCTGTAGATACAATGCTCTCATACCCTCCCCCGCCACATGATGTCGGACAAGCTGGCCATTTATGATAGGGAAAGTACTCTTTAGATTAGGCTTCTCTCTCTTCTTTTGACTGCAACCTGAATGTGAACTGAATAAATGTAAGGTGTTGTTTTGTTTTGTTTTTTGCAATATACTTCTTGGGAGATTTGTTTTCTGCACTCAATATCACACTTCTGTGACTGGGCAAGACTCTGCTACATTATCCAAATATCCCAATAGTTATACCCCTCTGAGTCCATCGAAGTGTTAGAGAGATGTAACTCTGCTTTAGATTGAACCATTTAAAGTAGTGCCAGAGGGGAAAGAAATCTTTACTTCTATTCTTTCACATTTTATTTTAATGCCATTTACAGGGGAATTTTGGCTGGGGCTCCGGAAGGTTTTCCACATAGTCAACCAGAAAACAGCCAGCTTCATGCTTTACGTGGGCTTGGAGTCTGAAGATGACACGTATGCATATGCGTCGTATGACAGCTTTTGGTTAGAGGACGAAGCGTGCTCTTTTAAGATACATTTAGGACGATACTCTGGAAATGCTGGTAAGACTTTCCTTTTGGGTGCTCAGAGCTGTTCAGCTTTACGAATTGCACATGGAAAAGTCAGGTGACAGATAAGTTCTGCATGCAGCATCTGTTCGAAAAGGAGGTTACTAAGAAAGTGGGGCCCTGGCCTAGATGAGCCAGGCTAACCAGACCTCGTCAGATCTCAGAAGCTAAGCAGGGTCAGCCCTGGTTAGTACTTGGATGGGAGACCACCAGGGAAGTCAAGGGTTGCTGTGCAGAGGCAGCCAATGGCAAACCACCTCTGTTCATCCCTTGCCTTGAAAACCTTAAGGAGTTGCCATAAGTCAGCTGCGACTTGAGGGCACTTTACACCACCACCCCCAAAGTGGTAGACTGAGGTGTTTTTTTGGTTTTTTTTTAAATCTATTCCATCTCCTATGTTTGGAATAATCACTAGGTTATGTTCTGATTTATGCTTTCTGATAGACTTAGCAGCAAGGCAGGGTTTGAACATTCCAGAATACCTGGCCTTTGAAAAGGGCCACGGCTCAGTGGCAGAGCATCTGCTTGGCATGCAGGAGGTCCTGGGTTCGATCCCTGGCATCTCCACTTAAAAGAGTCATGTAGATGGTGATATGAAAGAGACCGTAGAGAGCTGCTGCCAGTCTGAGTAGACAATACTGACCTTGGTAAACTAAGGGTCTGATTCAGTACAAAACAGCTTCATGTGTTTGTCCCTTTTATTTAAGCCATCCACAATCTGTGAGATGCCTTTGGGTTTATTTATTTATTTAATTTATATCCTGCCCTCCCTGCTGAAGCAGGCTCAGGGCGGCTTACTGATGTTATTCACATCAGTTAAAGCCTGTAGTGATGAAGCTGTTCTTAAGAAAATGAATAATGTTGGGCCAAACTAGGCATGACGGTGTCCCGTGGATATGACACAGGGGTGCCACCACCATTTTCAAGCATATAATGGGTGATTTAAAAATGCTGCAAGGGCCTGGTCTTGATCAGGACTGCAGTGTGGCAGGCTGAGACACTCTTGTTGCTCCCCCCCATGCCTTTTTGAGTGCCAAATTGGCCATGGGGGGGTGGGGAGGGGACTGTAGCCATTTCGGCACTTTAAAAGGTATCATACCCTAGTCTGGCACTCTAACCACTACACTACCACAAAGTGCACCCTTACAGGTAGAGGAGACAGACTCCCTTGCCATAAAAGAGAGGCATTACCAAAAAAAACTTTAGTGTGATGCAGCACGGAAGTCCATTCAAACCCCAGCTGATGGGTGCTGCTTAAGAGCATAAGAGCCCTCTAGGATTGAGGTCCTCATTGCATGAGACAAGTGCCATAAGTCAGTTTGGGGGTCCTCCAGCCCAACTTGCAGTCACACATACGACTGGGGACTCACCTTACAAAGCATTGTGGGGGAGAGACTTCAAGACACATGGACCCCAGGAGCAGGACAGTGCCTCCTGCTATGGCTGTTTTTGCTTGAAAAAGTGGCGTGGGAGAGAAGGCTGAAGTCCAGGATTGGACGCTGTTGGGAAGTGTTTTTTCCCCCACCTCCTTCCCCATTGTTCTGTGGTGCATTCATTCACTTCTTGGGATTTCTTTTGGCTTTTTCCTGATGTCTCCCAAATCGGCTTTGCTCTGAAGTTTTAGGAAATGTTGCAGAAAGTATGGATAGCTGTTTTGTGGGTGGGAAAGTTCTGGTTTTCCCATCCCACCCATATGGCAGCCATTTTCCCCACAGCAGCCATTTCTTCCCCCTGCCACTGGGGGCTGCTTTATGTTTTGTTTTGTTTTTAAAATCAGCAACTGAATATCATTGATACTGATATAATGTTATGTCAATATGTGTAATAGGTTCTCTGATTTCCCAGCTTTTATTTTTAAAAAGGTAAATCTCCAGCCAAATCCATTGTGGTGATATGAGGGGAAAGGCATATTTCCACAATGAATGGGGCTAGAGACTTTTCTTTAAATGGAAGCTCAGAATTCAGAGAACTGGTTACACATATTGTTATATTGTGATAACGATATAATGATATTCAATTGCCTTTTTAAATGAAAAGGCCCTTATGGTACGAGAGAGGGAGAATGACTGCTGCCGGGGAACTGGGGAAACCCAGAGGTCATTTCGGGGGGGATCGCGGGGGATCGCAGTTCCCCCGGGTGAGGTACGGGGGGTGGGGCACATGATGAAGCCCTGCCCCCTGCTTCCGGCCACCCCGCTTCCCTTTAAATGAAAGCTCAGAATTCAGAGAACTTGTTACACATATTGTTATATTGTGATAACGATATAATGATATTCAACTGCCTTTTTAAATGAAAAAGGCCTTATGGTACGAGAGAGGGGGGAATGTCTGCTGCCGGGGAACTGGGGAAACCCATCAGCTGGAAGTCCTGTTACCGCTGTGCTGTATCGGCAGCTGCAGCCGCGTTGAGGAAACTACACATGCTTGTCTTCATGTGGAAAATTCCCTGGAAGCAGATTTTAGAATACAATGAAAGGGTTGAAAATTGCAATTTTTTTAAAGCACTGGTATGACATAGTTGTTGGACTAGGCTGGGGAGGGGGGTGGAACCAGGTTCAAATCCCAGTTTGTCATGAAGGTCACTAGGAAACCTTGGACCAATCATTCTTTTCCAGCCTAACTTATCTCGCTGATTTGTTGCGAGGATGAATGGAGGTGAGGAGAACCATCTAGGCCACCCCGAATTCCTTGGAGAAAGGATGGGAGAAACACGTAATGAGTAATAAATGTGCTTATTATTGTATTTTTGAATACAGTACCTTGAATTGTGTTCAAATGAATGTAATCACTATTGCTATTTTTTTTCCCTTACTGTTATCCAGGAGATGCATTTCGGGGACTCAAAAAAGAAGATAACCAGAATTCATTCCCTTTTAGCACATATGATATGGACAATGATGGTTGTAACCCTGCATGCTCTCTCCAGGAACAGCCTATAAAGAGCTGCAGTAACTTCAGCGAGAAAACCGGCTGGTGGTTCAGCCAATGCGGCCTTGCAAATCTCAACGGTGTCCATCGGTACACAGGGAGGATGCTGGAAACAGGGATTCGGTGGGGCACCTGGACTGTGGGTGGGGAGCCAGTCAAAATCAAAACTGCTTCAATGAAAATCAGAAGAACGTACTTCAGATAACCGAACTGTGTAATTGAAAGGTATTATTTCATGAAACTAGGTTGTTTTAGAGCTTATCTCAGATGGAAGTGTGTAGAATTTTCATTAGTAATCTGTGTTTAGTAAGGTTCAAAAGTGTTTTGCACACCACTTTAGTTGGAAATTGCACTTTTCGGTATGAAATGCTATGAAATTACACCTGTTGTAGCTTCATGAAATTGCACTTTTTGGTACAATATAATTATACTTCTGCTATGAAATTACACCTGTTGTAGCTTCATTAGTGATACTATCATTACCTTTTCTGGTTGTCGTTGTGGCATATTGTGTCAACGCTGTTGTTACAGGGATCAAAAACTGTCAGTATAATAGCAAGAATGACAGCTTCTTTAATAGTCTATATTATCTTCCCTTAAACCTTAGGGCCAAACTAGATAATACTACATCCTCAGGCACACCCCAGGGACACCCTCCTTTTTAAAGCAGTGAGTGCACAGTTAAGAATGCCTTTAAACTGCACCCAAGGGCCCAAGTCTGGCTGGGAAATCATGGCACAAGGGGAGGAGGGGCTTCTGCCTTCCCCCTTGTCATTTTTCCAATCTGAAACGGCACTGAAAAGAGTTATATGCCCTCCTGGCACTGTTTCATGTTGGAAAAACAGTTGCCAGAGCATAGATTTAAACTCCAGTTTCTCCTACCAACCCCAGTTGCAGGAAGAAATTATGGGACTGCAGTTCTCTTGAAGATCCTTCTCAGGTTACTGTATTATCCGTACTGGGACCCAGATGGCTTCTCTTTCC
>NW_015160917.1:218799-235854 GCF_001447785.1 Gekko japonicus
CCCTCTTTTCCCTCAGAACTCTCTTTTTCTTCAAAACCCACTTAGAGCTCCCTCTGTGGGACAAAATAACTTTACCGCCTACTCCAACCTAGGGCCAAACCCACAGGAAAAAAGCAGCATTGTAGGAAGCGCTATGGACATTTTAAACAGCACACCACAGCGATTCAGAAATGCAACGAAGGGGTAGAAAACAGAAAAAAGCAGTATTCCCTCAAAAGCGGATCAACCATGCTTTGCAAACACAAGTGAGTTTGTGTGGATAGGTAAATAAATTCTATTAGCAGCCAGTTACTAAAATGGGTCTGTCTGAAACCCTTTCCTCCTCACAGCTCCCTCTTTTCCCTCAGAACTCTCTTTTTCTTCAAAACCCACTTAGAGCTCCCTCTGTGGGACAAAATAACTTTACCGCCTACTCCAACCTAGGGCCAAACCCACAGGAAAAAAAGCAGCATTGTAGGAAGCGCCATGGACATTTTAAACAGCACGCCACAGCGATTCAGAAATGCAACGAAGGGGTAGAAAACAGAAAAAGCCGATTCCCTCAAAAGCGGATCAACCATGCTTTGCTAACACAAGTGGGTTTGTGTGCATAGGTAAATAAATTATATTAGCAGCCAGTTACTAAAATGGGTCTGTCTGAAATGATAGAAAAAAATCCATTAACAACTAGTTACTAAAATGAAATACAAAGGCAGTTTGAAAGGGGCCTCTGTCTTCCTAAGAAGTGATGGTAACGGGTGGTGGATGGGATGGCATGTCCCTGTTCCAAACACACCCCTTTCCCATTCAGGAAGGAGCAAGTAAAGTAACCTAATACAAATGTAAAATAATGAACATTTTGTATTTCCAGACAGCTTTGTGTGCCCGTTGTCAGTGCCAACACATATTTTAATGAAAACTTCATATGTGAAGCGTCTTGAATACACAGATCTTCTTAGTGTCACCAGGCAGCTGGAGAATCGTTTGCACAGCAAGCAGGGCAAGTGTACAGCTCAGCTATGTCTGACGTGGCAGCAGAAGCTCAATGTGTTAAACATTTGGAGTTTCCCTTTCTCCTTGGACGGGCTTCAGTCTGGCCGGCACAGTCTCTGCAGATGTACTTAGATGACAAAATGCCAGTGTCTATTTGCGCTGTATATTGAGTTAAGCTGAATATCAGCCCGTCTCTGTGAAATGCAGCTGCATATTATTAACTACTTATGGATTTGTACTAGAACAATGTAGTGCAATGCTGTATGGAGAATTTGTATTTTGCAAAAAATATGCTTCCTCAATGGCCAAGTTGCACAGCTAGGAGAGGCACAAATATCCCTAGGGAAAACTTCTGTTTGGCCCCCAGGGGACCCCTGCTTTCGAAAGGCAGGCACCCTGAACATATACTAAATGTAAACAGATATTACGTGAGATCCAGTCTTGGTCAGAAGGACTCCAACAGAAGCAGTCTTCCACCAAGGAAAGATTCCTCACTTAGTAGAAGGAGCCACTGAACCCAGCCCACGGAATTTATAACATTTGCACTGTCAAGGTGTCCTCTAAATGGTCTAGGGAGTTGTAACCTGGCGAGGTGCAGAAATGTCTCTGTTTCAGATTCCAAGCCTGTCTCATCAAACTACAGTTCCCAGGATTCCTTTGGAAGAAGAAAAATGACTGTAACAGACCTTGCCCACATCTGTCACAAAACAGAGAATGCTGAGGTGGCAGAAGGGATCAGGCCGCTTCAGACAATTGGTGGAGGTTCACTGTATTTTTTTTAACAGTTCCCCTTCTTAAAGAATCCCTACCAATAAAAACCCAGTACAGCAGTCACAGGAACTGCACTAGAACCTCTCTTCCTGGCATGCTATGTTGCTATCTGTGAGGATCTTGTTATGCGGGAAAGCAGTCAAACATGGCATTGCCCACCTGCAGTCTGAAGTGATACATTCTGTTCTACCACCTTGTTCTGTTGCACATATGGGCCAGCACACTGTGAAGCCAGTATAAGGCTGGAGTTAGAGTGGCCAACTTCAGGTACAGAAATCCCTGGAGATGTGGGGGTGGAGCCTGGGGATGGTGGGATCTGAGGAGGGGACTACGATGCCACAGGAGTCCACCCTCCAAAGCAGCCATTTTCTCCAGGGGAACTGGTCTTTGGTGTCTGGAGATCAGTTGTGATTCCAGGAGAGCTCTAGGCCCCACCTGAAGGCTGGCAACCCTAGTCATAGGTACAGAATGTTCTATAAAAGGAACAGCCTTTACCGGTTCCACAGTTCTCCTTTCACTGCACAAACTGGGGTGGAAAGGAGATGAGAACAGACTAAAGAACCTTGTGAGTGTCTCCTGTGGGCATCAGATACAGTAAAACTGCTCCTCTCATTCCACAGGAAAAAAGTATTATGCTGTTGTTGCCATATCAGTATTTTTGTTTTTACAATATGTAACAAGAGTGATACCACAAGGTATTTAAATTCATTCCAATGTTTTGGCCTATTAAAGAACTTCCAGCCACAATCACCCTGGCCAGTAAAGTGGTAATGAATTAATTATCGTATGGCATTGTGGGTAGAGTAGCCAGGAGATCCAAAGATTGTCTGGCAGCCAGAAATTCTAGCTCTAAGCGTTATGCTAGTGGTGAGCTAGGCTTGTTTTTAGGGGTTGAGAGAACTCTGAAAGAACTGTGACTGGCCCAAGGTCACCCAGTTGGCTTCAAGTGGATTAGGGAGTTGAGCCTGGTTCTCCAGATTACAGTCCACCGCTCTTAACCACTACACCAAACTGGCTCTGGTAAAGTGATATTTTATCATCACACAATAGATGGGGGAAAGGGGGGCAATACTGAAGAGCAATACCCATATTGCTCCCCCTCCTTTGTAAACAATGTTGGATGCATAGTAGGGATGGGCACAAACCAAGAAATGAACCGTATTTTGAGGTTCGTTTTGAACCAGTTCATTAGGTTGCATTGTTCCCGAATCCAAAAACAAACCACCTTTTCCCCATGAAGGTCAACTGGGTTCCTTAGGCCGCTCGGTCTCCGGCACCAATTCAATCAATTCCTAGGCAACACTGGGGTGGACTTGTGGAGAGTCCTAGAAACACCCATAGCCATTGTCCATAGCTTGATTGGCTGCTCATGTGAGGGTGAGTTAGGAAGAAGTGTTTGCTGCATGGCTGATTTCTCTCACAAGCAGCTCTTGAAAGAGCTCTCTCAGCCCCACCTACCTCACAGAGTATCTGTTGTGGGGAGGGGAAGGGAAAGGAGATTGTAAGCCGCTCTGAGACTCCTTTGGGTACTGAAGGGTGGGGTATAAATCCAATCTCTTCCTCCTCCTTCAGGGGAGGCTAGAGCTGAGCTTTCCGGGGGGAACCTACTTTGGGGGAACTATAACTCAGACATCCCAAATCCAATCTTTTCCAAACGTGGAGGGTGGATGGAGGAGAGCCTGCTGGAGACTCCCTGTGAGTTTGGTGTCTCTAACTCACGAGGGAGCTATTCTACCACCCCCCAAACCGATGAACTGAATGCACCATGAACCAGTTTGGAAAATGGGAAAAATTTGTGAAAGTTCATGGTTCATGTAATCAAATGAACCACCACAAACCACCATTTTCCTGGTTTGTGCCCATCCCTAATGCATATCTCAGCTCTGGCTTTGCACAGCAAGGGAACAAATAGCTTGTTAGGAGACAGAAAATGTAATATTACAAGGTTTTTGAAAGATGTTTGGTGGGGCAGGGTGGGGGGAGGTTGGAGAGTCTCCAGTAGAAGACAGTTCCCTCATTGTGAGGCAGCCATTGAAAATGCCTGTTTCGGTTCCCTGAGTATAGTTCCCATGGTATATATTGGGGTCCCTAACCTTGTTGAACTCATGGGCACTTTTGGAATTTTGAGAACAGGTAGTGGGCACCATCACACAAAAGATTAAAAACCCAACAATACAAACACCAACATATTTTCCATCAGTGTTTGGTCAGTGAGGAACACTGGAATCCTTGGGAAGACATAGTAGAAATGCCTAGGATCACAAACTTCTCATAGTAGGGACAGGGCAAACTGCTGAGCCCTAAAATATCCCAATGGTAAGCCATTCAAGGATACTGCAGATGAGATAAAAGAAGTAAACATTCCACTCCAATGGCAGGAAAAGGATGATCCAAGAACTAGCAAGACCTGGGAAATTTACCAAAGGCTGGAAACCAATGTAATTTTTAAGAGGGCAGAAAGCGGTTTGCAAGATGCATTGTACATTCCCATATGGCACAAACATACTCCTTTTGTCCCATTGCTGTGTTAATTCAAACAGATTGTGCGCGTTTTTGAAACGGCTCCAAAATCTGCAATGCGGAGGCAAAAGTGGGAGATGCACTCATGGGCCAAGCAGTGATCTTTCTCTCAAACGTACTTCAAGTCTGAATAGTTTTTTAAATATTGCTTTCCCCATTGCGTGTGTTATGTGCTGAAAGGTGGCTTCCAACTTATGGCAACTCTATGAATGAATGACCTCCAAAACATCCTATCGTTTAACAGCCTTGCTCAGGTCTGGCAAACTGAGGGCCACGATGGCTTCCTTTATTAGCTTTTCCCATTACCACATTCTAAGAACAGACTGGTTCGTGCTCTGGCTGTCCATTGTGACACCTTGGTCCCCTGACCTCTGCCCAACACTCTGCTGCCAAAATTATTCATCCGAGCAAGGGTTGCCGACAGGCATGGGGAAATTTGCCTTGCCCTTTTAATACAGGCTTAATGTATAGCCAGGGCTCTTGTTGTAGAAAAAGCCCAGCAGGAACTCATTAGCATAATAGCCCACACCCAACAGCAGGAACTCATTAGCATATTGGGCCACACCCCTGACAGCACAGCTCATTAGCACATTAGGCCGCACCCACATGTTACCAGAAGTGTGGTCATCCAGCCACACCCACCTTTTGCTTGTTATTCTCTTTACCTTGTCTGTTGTCAAAACCCAGGGCCTTTTTTTGTAGCAGGAACTCCTTTGCATGTTAGGCTACACACCCCTAATGTAGCCAATCCCAATGGGTTCCTGCTGTTGGGTGTAGCCTATTATGCTAATGAGTTCCTGCTGGGCGTGGCCAACTTGGGAGCCAGCCGGAACTCCGTTCCTGTGCGTTCCTGCCCAAAAATAGCCCTGGGAATGGCTGAAGCTTTTCATGCCATGGAGGTAAACGTCATCACCTGGTAAATAACATCCCATGAAGCCTCTATGAAAGGGTCATAGGGGTTTTCTCCAGACCTTTTAGCAACCCTGCCCCTACACGTGCCTTCTCCGTGGTGGCCCCCACCTTGTGGAATGGTCAGCCTGAGGAAGTCAGGTAGGGCTCCCATTCTCTGGGCTTTCCACAAACTATGCAAAACTGAATTATTCAAGAGGACTTTTCTATACAGGCAGTAGAGTAGCACTGTATAAAACAAAGATGCTAGTCTCCAGGTGGGACCTGAGGAAGGGGATCCCCTGGAAGTAGAGTTCATCTGACTAGAGAGATCAGTTCCCCTGGAGGAAATGGATGCTTTGGAGGGTGGGCTCTGTGGCACTGTGCCCCCAAGGAGGTCCCTGTCCTCCCCAGCTCCATCCCCAGTCTCCAGGAGGTTCCCAATCTGGATCTGGCAACCCTCACCCATCCACCCACCTCCCACCAGTGGGCAGGGGAGACCAGGCAACCCTAACACAAACTGGTTCTCAAAATTACTTGGTTAAATTATTAGGGACTGTGGTCCACACACTACTGTGTATAGTTTGCTGTAAATTAGACCGTACTATGTATTTTACATAATTTAAGGTGTCATGTTCACAATTTATGCTTTGCTTCAGTTCTGTTGTGTTTTTTTAAACGTCTGGTTGGTTCTACAACCCAAATCCTATTTCATTGTTTATCGAATGTCCCATCCTGTTCATTGTATTGACTCACTCTGTGTAATCTGCCTTGAGTTCCGAGAAAGGTGGAGCATGAATGAAGTAAATAAATAAAATTAACCCAATTTACCGCCCCCATCATCCTGACATGTGGGCACCCTTCCTTAATATCTGCTGTCTGTCTCCAGCCATAGATTGTGGCCTGAAATTCAGCTTCACACCCATCAAAATTCAGCCTTAATTAAATCAGCTGCTTATCTAATTGGTAATACTCCTGACTTTCCTCTTTAAGGGACATTAGAAATGTTTATGGCCTGTGTAAAACTTGCCAAATGTTTGCCATTGTTTCTCCTGTAGGTGGCAGCACAAGCAAAGAAACTGGTAGGCTGTTAAAAAAAACAAACCACCAACAACTTGTAGGTAGCGGAATAACAAAATCCCAAATTAAAACACTTTGTATTTGCACCAGCCAAAATAATGCAATGTCATATGTAAGCTTTCAGGCCCTGGGAGATCCATTCTCCACCTTCTTTTTGTTGCTTTGTTTTTTAAAGGTAAAGGTTCCCTTGCTAGAAAGCCAGTCGAATCCGACTCTAGGGTTGCGGTGCTCATCTCCATTTCAAAGCCGAAGAGCCAGCGCTGTCCGAAGATTTTCCATGGTCATGTGGACGGCATGACTAAACACCAAGGCGCACGGAACGCTGTTACCTTCCCACGGAAGTGGTACTTATTTATATCTACTTGCAATTTCTTGCTTTCGAACTGCTAGGTTGGCAGGAGCTGGAACTAGAGACGGGAGCTCACGCCGTCTTTTTTAAAACATGGATTTTAATATTCATACAAAAGTACCTAGAATAATGCATCTATTACAGGGCCAGCAGTTCTTCCCCCACCCTCAATATTAGGACATATTGACAAAAAGTTAACTTGCGTAAAGAAGTATTTCTAAAGTGGATTCATTTGCATACTAGTTCCTTTTCAAATTCCCTCTTCCCATGAAGTCCAAGGAATGCTTCTTCCCTGGAGAAAATGGCTGCTTCGGTGGATGGACGCTGTGGCATTGTATCCTGCTGAGATCCCTCTGCTGCCCACACCCCGCCCTCCCCGGGATCCATCACCAAATCTCCAGGAATTTCCCAACCCAGAGTTGGCAAACCTACATGGAAGCTTGCTGGGTGACCCTGGGCCAGACCCACTCACTGTCAGCCTAACGCTAAAAGAGCTAGAACTTCAGGCTGCCAGACAATCTTAGGATCTCCTGACTATAACACATACAATGCCATACGATTATTATTATTATTATTACCTCACAGAGCTGTTGTGACTATAAAATGGAGGAGGGGAGGAAGTAGTAAGCTGCTTTGTGTCCCCACTAGGAAAGAAAGCAGGGCATAAAGAAATAAATGAAGTATTTTAAACATTTGAAATGTGCTAAATAACTGCCAAATCCTTGTTCTTAATTTAATAAATACAGTCTGGGGCAAATCTGAGAGACTGGATTCCTTGAAAGTTTACTTTGTGCAGAAATTTACCACAAATCAGATATATGCTAAAATCTAGAGCACTCATACGCTTTTAATGTTACATTGTTACTATGATGGTTATTTAAACGTTAATGATATTTTGATACCTCACTATATTATACTTTGCTTTGAGTTACCTCTGGGTGAAAAGATGGGGCACAATAGAATATCTGTCTCTGTCTGTCTGTCTGTCTATCATCATCATCATCATCTATCAATCACCTATCATCTATCTCTCTATCATCTATCAACTACCTCTCTATCTCTCCTCATCTCTCTATCATCTATCTATTTTCTATCTTCTATCTGCACAGTAAGTCCTGACTTAAAATTGGACCCTGTAGAACTGCAAATGGAGCAGTCCTGCTGTCCTCCCCTTCCCATTGCAGCCTCCTGTGCCCCCAGTAAGGTTGCCATCCCCCAGGTACAGCCCGGAGATCGCTTGGAATTAAAACTGATCTCTAGATGACAAAGACCAAGTGGCTTTTTGAGAATGTGGATTCTATGGCATTACATTTTGCTTAGGTCTCTCCTTTCCCTAGACCGCACCCTCGCCAGGCTGCACCCCCCATATTGCCAGGAATCCCCCAACGCAGTGTTGGCAACCCAACCCCCAAAAGCCAACAATGAGGATGAGGAAACAATGTGGCATGCTACAGCCAGAAGGGAAAATCAGCAACAACCGTTCCTCCTGCACAATTCGATGCAAATGGCAGGCTAAGTGTTGTCCTTTTCCTGCAAACCGGGATTCAAACCCCAGGACCAAACCCTGTTGAATCCTGGATTACAGGGAACACACAAATCATACATTGCCCTAGGGATGCCAGCCTGGAGATCCCCTGGAATTACAGCTCAGCTCCAGACTACAGAGCTCAGTTCCCCTGAAGAAAGTGGATGCTTTGGAGGGTGGACAGTATAGCATTGAACCCCACTGAGGTCTCTGTTTTTCCCAGGTTCCAATCCCCAATTTGTAGGAGTTTCCCAGCCTGGATCTGGCAACTCTACCCCCCCCCCCCAATCCCCCACCAATGGCCAGGGGGGACCTGGCAACCCTATGTGCCCATCCTCCGAAATTAGAAAGAAGGAATTAGCTTGTCACCCATAAGGAAAGAGAAGTGAAGCAAAGGTCTTCCCAGCAAGCCTGAAGCTTCTTCAAGGCTCATTCATGTAGTGGATAACCAAGGTTTGTTGCTATGTCTGAATTATGTGCTTGTATATTTGATTTTAGTGCCATTATGTCATCACAGCCTCATTCTAAATGCAACACAACCGCAAACACACAGAGGCTTGACTGACTGGAGTTCTTTAGGGATGTGGATGAAAAGGATAATTTGTTGTTTATGAAATATTTTAAATATGAAGCACTGAGTTTATAATACTTGGCGTCTCTTAGCAATGCTCATTTGCATCTCTTTGACACCGCTAGGACACTTTCATGGCATCGATTGCAGAAATTATTCTTCCTTAGGCTGATTTTCTAATCAATATATATAGAGAGAAAGAACATGATTTGGATCCCACCGATATCAGACCAGCAGACTGGGAGAAGTATGATCTTAGTGAAGGAGCTGAAACAGGCATTAGCATTTTGATCATCCTTCCTTGTGATAGAAATTGCAACAGGAAAAGAGGGTGGGAAGAGATGATTTTTTTTTTTAAAAAAACCCATGCTACAATGAAGCTAGCTGGTCCTCATTAAAGATATACTGCTTTGCATTTCCATAGTGCCTTTTATCAGGACGGGCCTTACATACCTTCTTGTGTGTGCATTTTTTATTTATCTTTATTTAATTGCATTTTTGAATTGCCCAATCCCCACGAATGGGGGGCTGGAGGTGATGTATAAAAACAATAAAAGCCACAAACATCATTTCCAACACATCTAATTCATTAATTAAAAACAAGTGGTGAAGTTTTAAGGTTCCCTCCCATTCCGGTCTGTGGGTGCCTCATGGGCATGGGGGAAGGACTGAATCCTTCAGGGGACAGAGTGGCATCGAGTTGCCATCAAGTTGTACTCGACTTGTGGCAACCTCAGGAAGGGGCTTTTGCCATTGCCTTCTTCTGCACAGACTTTTTTGGTGGTCTCCTTTCCAAGCGCTGACCCTGCTTAGCTTCCCAGATCCAATGAGCTCGGGCTATGCCACTCCGCCTTCCCACCGCACACCTTCTTAAATGCTACAAAAAGAACTCATTGGTGATTAAAACTGGAGATCAGGAGAGGGTGTCTTGTTTTTTCTTACTGTGGGCATAAAAATCTTTCAACGGGCTCTCTGGAATATTTATGGGAGCAGAGAAGCTCCCTGGTTTCAAAAGGCCTGTTGGATACATTTAGGAATCATTTTCAAGTTATGTTTTGTTTGACACTTTTCTTGCTGCTTCAGCCTTGCTAGTGTTAATAGTATTGCCAGCTCTGGGTGGGAAAATACCTGGAGATTTTGGGGGTGGAGCCTCAAGACCTCAGCAGGGCACAATGCCATAGAGTCCACCCTCCAAAGCAGCCATTTTCTCCAGGGGAACTGATCTTAGTAATCTGGAAATCAATTATAATAACGGGAGATCTCCAGGCCCCACTTAGAGGTTGGCAACTCTACGTAGTGTACAATAATGAACCAGGTCATTGCAGACTCACAGATCCAGAGCCAGTTTGGTGTAGTAGTAAAGAGTGGCAGACTCTGATCTGGAGAACTGGGTTTGATTCCCCACTCCTCCTCCACATGGAGCCAGCTAGGTGACCTTGGGTCAATCAGTTCTCCCAGAGCTGTTCTCTCAACAGCAGTTCTCTCAGAGCTCTCTCAACCTCATCTACCTCACAGGATGTCTGTTGTGGGGAGAGGAAGGGAAGAAGATTATAAGGCACTTTGAGACTCCAAGTGAAGGGTGGGGTATAAATCCAGCCCTCCTTCATCATCATCCTTCAGTTATAGGGACCCTCCGGCTTGGAGCCCGCCTAAAATTTCCTCAGATGGAAGAATTTCTGTCTGCAGAGTATAACTTTCCCATCTTCCCTCCTGTTGCAGGTCAAAACGCCCTCTGAAATGTTGCTCCTGGGAAATGGGGGACCTCCCCTCCCCCAAGAATAGCTTCGGTGTAGTACACCGAACAATTGAAGTGAATGAATGAAACAGGCTGCGGTCACAGTGGAGGTTTGGTGTGGCCATGGTGCACCTCTAATAGGACCGGTTTATTTTTATTTATTTATTTATATCTTCGATTTGTATACCACCCTTTACCCGAGGGTCTCTGGGCGGTTTACAGGTATATGGCCTATGTGCCTAATTAGTTCCTATCCTAGGGCCACAATTCGACTGGGGGAGGGGCTACCTATCGACACCCGAGCGGCGCGGTCCTGTTGTATTCCACGGGTGGGCTTCCGTTGTTTCTTCCTGGCACCTTAGGACGGGTCGATGACATCTCCTAGCAGGCTCCTGATGGACTCCTCCAGTGCGCGGCGGCTCCCGATTGCAGTTCTGGCCTTTGTCCCTTAGGCCCCGCCGCACTGCATCATCACGCTGTCGCACCGCCGTCCCGCCGCCGTAGCTCCGCCTCCATCCAGTCTCCATCGCCACTGCATCCATGGGTCACTTCTGCTCCGCCGCCGTATTGCCGCCGCCGCCAACACTCCTGGCACACAACATCAGGAGGGAGGATGCCCCCTGCCAACCTAGGGCAGGTACCCATTTGTCTACTTGCGGTTACGCTTTCGAGCCGCTGGGTGGGCGGGAGCTGGGACTTGGGCCGGGAGCTCACCCCGGCCGCGGTGGGTCTCGAACAGCCATAGCGGCTGTTCGCTAGTGTTGTTAATGCAGGCGTTGAACTGCCTGCGCCACCGCTCCCTGTTGTGGGAAGGGATGACCAGACAGCACTCCCTGAAGCATGCCAGTCCCACTCTGCAGCATCCGCATTACCACTTTGCATGCACATATGCACTTATGTGCATAAAAAACAGCAATAGAGGCAGAAGTGACCCTTCACACTTCCCATTCGGCATCCATTCATGGCAGCGAAGTTCAGACATCCAGAGAAGTGGAGTGGAAGCACAGGCATCCATAAAGACCGGACTTTCCCTGGTGCCTAAATACTCCGGTTCCAATGCGCAACGATATGGGGTGGCAACAACTGGGCCACAGAAGGCAGGTGTTGTGTGATCATGCTCTCTAAATCCACACAGGTGATGTACCTATACTGCTGCAAACTCCTCATGTGACCGGAGCCTCAGTGAATTAATTAATCATGATACTACTCTGAGTTCTACTAGAACAAATAATGGAATCCAGTATGAATGTAAAGATTATTAAAATCTGTCTTCTGAATCTCTGTACAGAGTTCCGGAAACAGAAATACTTTTTCAAATTGCCTGATTGGATTGTACCATGCAGCGAAAATCTTTATATCTTAATTCATTAGCAGTTGTTGTTTTTATGCGATAGAGTGCAAAGTGACAGGCAAAACTTTAAATGCATTTAGACTTTCTAGCAGGTTAAGGCAGTCTCTTCCACAAGCATGCGGTCAAAAAAATTAATACGGAGAATCCTGCAAAAAGTAATCTCAATTGTACTGCATAGACTTCTGCGCATGAATAAGCAAGAGACCGGGCAGGCTACGAACCTGAATGCACCAGAAGCAAACACAAGAGAATCCATTTGTTTTCTCAGGTAATTAATATAGCTGTCACATTCATAATGAGGAAAAGAGGTGGTAGAAATAGACAAATACATTTGCGTCGATGCTATGTGACAGATAGGTCTTCAACTTTCCTCCTGAAGGCAGCACCGTGGAATACTAATGTTAAAGTGAAACAAATTAATGCATGTTAAATGGACAGTGGCAACGAATCTCCGGTATTTTCCAGACCAGCTAACAGACCTCAAATTGGTGCTGCCTCCCTCTGCAACTGTCTTGAGTATTTTTAGTTGCAAAAATGCAAGTCTCTGGATGCACAACAGGAAAGCTACTGTGTGATGTCAAGAGAGGACCACCCTGGTTGCTAAATGAGCACTGAAGGTCAGTTGATGACTCTGGAACGTGGTGAAGACAGTTTTGCTCAATGGTTTTTGATGGCCAGAAGATCTTTCTTCAATGATAGTTGGTGGCCACTGGGTTAGAAGTAGAGTTACAAACCTTCAGGTGAGGCCTGGAGTTCACCTGGTGAATAATCTTTATTAAAGGGACAGTACTTTTCCCCTCAGGCCAGCTGGCAACTCTAGCTCTTCCCACTGAACCACAGCCCCTTTCAGTTTGGTGTAGTGGTTAGGAGCACGGACTCTAATCTGGGAGAACCGGGTTTGATTCCCCAATCGTCCAAATGCAGTTGTTGGTGTGACCTTGGGTCAGTTACATGTTCTTTCAGAGCTGTTCTCTCACAAGCGTTCTCCAAAGAGCCCCACCTACCTCAGAGGGTGTCTGTTGTGGGGAGGGGGAAGGAAGAGATTGTAAGCCATTCTGAGACTCCTTCAAGTAGTGAAGGGTGGGGTATAAATCCAGTCTCCTCTTCCTCCTCCTCCTTCTTGTTCGGAAAGTATATAAGCATGTCAGTACCAAGTGAGAGATTAATTTGAGACATAAATTAGGTCTCAGGAAGAGTGAAAGGTGGGTCTAAGGGGTCAGATCTCCCAATTCAGAAAGACATCTCCCATCCCCACCCCCTGGCTAGGGTTGAGGTCTCCAGCTTGGACGTTTGGGGAGGGGAGAGGAGAGACCTAAGCAGGATATAATGGTATAAAGTCTACTATCCAAAGTAATCATTTTCTCCCGGGGAACTGCTATGTGTAGTCTGGAGATCAGTTGTAATTCTGGGAGATCTCCAGGCCCCATCTAGTGGCTGACAAAGCTACCTCTACTGGCTTTGGCAGCTGCCACTGTTAAATGGATGGTGAAGGGAAAATGCTGGAGAAAAGGGGTGTGTGTGTCCAGGATTGATAACACTGCATCACTGGCAATGTCAGTTTGGTGTAGTGAGCCAGTCTGGTGTAGTGGTTAAGTGTGTGGACTCTAATCTGGGAGAACCGGGTTTGATTCCCCACTCCTCCACTTGCAGCTGCTGGATGACCTTGGGCAAGCCATAGTTCTGGCACAGCTGTTCCTGAAAAAGAGCAGTTCCTTATTCCTCCATCCTGCTATATTCCAAGAGGCAAACCTAATAGATGGGGATAGGGATGGGGATGGGGGAGCATTCGGGTAGTCAGTCCATTTCAATAAGTTGATCTAAGTTATTGCTAAAATTACTTATAACACAGCCATTTCTCGAGTTATCAATAGGACAGCAGGGAGACAGCTGGGTTAGGGCTGCAGGAACAGATTCCCCAGATTCCCTGCATACAGTAGTCGAAGTAGGGCTAGGAGGTGCATGATGTACAGCAGCCTCCACTGAACATTCCTTTGGGATCTTGGGAGCCAAGGGATCTGTAGGGGCTTTTTTTTGCACCAGACCACTGACTTAAAGGTTCGCTTTGAGTGCATATATCTTTATCATGTACAACACTATCTAAAAGCCTGGATCTCAGTAAGTTCAATCTATCTGAAAAGAGCAGTTTCTGTCAGAGCTCTCTCAACCCCACATACCTCACAGGGTGTCTGTTGTGGGGAGGGGAAGGGAAAGGAGTTTGTAAGCCGCTCTGAGACTCCCTTGGGTAGTGAAGGGCAGGGTATAAATCCAATCTCCTCCTCCTCCTCCTTCTCCTCCAGCAAGGTGCCACCCAAAAGTAAGTCAGGCTGGCAACCCTAGGTGGGTCCCTGGTCTGGAAACACACACACACAAAGGCTATGTATGTTCTAGACAGAAAGTGGGACCTGACCTGGGGAGATTCTGGTTCTAATCCTTCCTCTGCCATGATAGCTAGGGACAGCCTGGTAACTGGCGGGAGTCCGGCAGAGGTGGGGACCTTGAGGGTGCCGGCAGACATGGCATGATGCCAGTCCTCTGTAAGAACCACAGGAAACTGTAGTGTTTCTGGCAATTCTTAGAGAGACTGATGTCACTTCGGGGTCATGCTGTTGGCCCAATGGCATGGGTTTTTTTGCTTAGGTTGCCAACAGATTCCCAGCGAGATGTTCCCCTCCACAGCTGGAGGCCTGGCAGCCCATGAACCTCACTGGGTGGGCTTGGGTAAGTATGCTCAATCTCCTGCCCAGAACATGTAAAGAGTTTCATAGACCAGAGCTGTCTTGTTTTAGTAGGGAAATTATAATCTAAACAAGCATTCTGAGTGAGCCCTACCAGATTCAGGCAGCATATACAAAGTCTGAGCTACGTCTGAGCCACTGCTTCCGACTCTATTAGCTAAAAAACGTGGAGTAGATTTCTGAACAGTATACAGATGTCGGTGATAAAACAATAAACAGAGCTAATCCCATGTATGCTGCCTTGAGCTCCTTAGATGCCACTGTGATCAAACACAGGGTGTAGGCAACAGGAGGCTCTCTCCAGAGAAGTCCAAACCACTTCCAGCTTATCTAGGGTTGCCAACCTCCAGGTGGTATATCAAAAATGAGAGCTCACGGGAGGAGATTGTATAAATATAAAGACACTCTGTGAATGAACGGAGTGTCTTTATATTTATACAACCTCCAGGTGTTGGCTGGAGATCTCTCACTATTACAACTGATCTCCAGGCGACAGAAATCGGTTCACCAGGAGAAAATGGCTGCTTTGGAAGGTGGACTCTGTGGCATTATACCCCAATTGAAGACCCTCCACTCCCCAAACCCTGTCCTCTTCAGGCTACACCCCCAAAATCTCCAGATATTTCCCAACCCAGAGCTGGAAACTTCCTACCCTTATCCATAACAAAAAAATGTTAAAGATAACACCTAATGCACCTGAAAAGGACAGGTGAAACTTACCAAATGCCCCAAAGTTAAAAACTGTCTACATTTGAGGACCACTTTGAGCTTGAGGCCCAAGCCATAGGCCTCTTTGACTGGGCTTGGCCAGTATGTAGGATTGCCATGCTGTGCCGGGCAACTGGCAGGAGCTTGGGCTGTGTGTGTGTTGCTGGCACTGCATTCACTGTCACTTCGGTGGGCGGGGGGAGGAAGTGCTATCATGTTGCTCTAGGAATTGCTGGAAACTCTATGGTAAAATCCTGGAAGTGCATGAACCTGGCATTTATTTAAAATTAGTAGGAGGCCCAACATCCCTAGCAACATGGCTTCCATACAGCCAATGCCAATGCTTTTAAAAGTCCAAGTGCCTCCATCAAAATCTTTTTATAACATTCCTGAACTGTATCTTCAAATCCCTGGAGGATGCACAAGAAATACCTTCCCTTGGAGCATTTGTGAGTGATAAGCCTCAGGTCAGTGATCTTCGTTGATCTCCTATTTAATTTCTTCCCCTAATGAGTCATGTAAATAAAGACATATTTTTTAGCAAGCTTTTATGTTTTCCCTTTTCAAGATGCAAGGTAAAGGAATAGACAGACCAAAGCCAGAAGGCTGATGACTTGTTGAAAACACAGTTCCATAAATTTTGCATGAGAAAGGCCTTGAAGAAGTTTATAAATATTGCCTCTGGAATATTAATCATCCTTAGGTGTGATAGATTGCTTATGTGTCTTCACAAGGCATTTTGTGGCGTTTAGGAGTGTATTGAAAGGTGAGCACATATATCAGGCAAGCTTCCACGACCACTGGTTTATTATTTCCCCCCCTTCCCAAAATAACTTTACGGAGAAAGGAAAAAGATCTATGGATCAGTGGTATTTGAGGCCATTTCTCACTATGACTTTCTTTCTCCAAAATATGGATTGGTCCACAGAGATTTTCTGTTCCACTATGGGGATAAAACCAGAGCAGATTTCTTTGAAGCATCCACATGGCACAGCTCTTGATCTGCCCACTTCCCCAGTTCCCCCCTGCTTTGTTCTCAAACCGGATTTGCTATGATTTGTCCTGAAAGATGGCAGTCAAAAATGGGTTTACTTACTGTGCGTGCACTCACCATCTCCCCTCTTCACCCACTAGAGGGATTTGGGCTGGATTTTTTGAAAATATGGGCACGTGCCATATTGCTATAGTGTTGTAACACTGTGCCAAGGGTCCCAAATGTGGTGCTTATGGGCGTTCTGGCACCCGCTGACACCTTTTCTGGTGCCCACCAAGTATTTTTAGAAAATGGGTGAGGCCAGGTAGGGCTTTTGTCCAGGACTGACTATTAGAGATCTGATTGGCTGTGTAGATTTTTAAAAATGTTGCTTTGGCAGCAGCCGCCACCACAACACAAGGATCTGCCACTGTGTTACTGAAGTTCTCTTCTCTTCTTCTTCTTCTTACTGAAGTTAAGCTGTGGCAATCATTTTGTGGCTGGCTCCACCTCCTGAGGCAGCCGTTTTGTTGTGGCTCCCACCATGCCATGTCAGAATTCCAAATGTGCCTATCAGTGTATCAAGAGAGGCATAACATCCAGATTGCAAGATGTCATAGTCCCACTGTACACTGCATTGGTCAGGCTGCATGTGGAGTATTGTGTACAGTTCTGGAGGCCTCACTTCAAAAAGGATGTGGACAGAATGGAGCCGGTGCAGAGGAGAGTGACAAGGGTGATCAGGGGCCCAAAGGAGATCGAGTCCTATGAGAAAAGGGTGAGGGACTTGGGGATGTTCAGTCTGGAGAAGGGGAGGTTGAGGGGGGGCATGATTGCTGTCTTTAACCATCTGAAGGCCTGTCACTTGGAGGAGGGC
>NW_015160918.1:0-3202 GCF_001447785.1 Gekko japonicus
GTGGCAAGGGACATATGAAGAAGCCACTCGCAGGGCTGCTTCCCACGTCCACGTTGCAGTCTTGCCTAGGGATGCTATGAACATTGTGGACAACAGTTTTATCAGATGGCCCATTGTAGTCAAAAGCTGTGATCCCTGATGAGCTAAGCCAGCAGGTGGAACCTTTTTTTTCAACAGCTGTGATCCCTGGTGAGCTAAGGCAGCAGGTGGAATATTTTATTCAACATCTGTGACCCCTGATGAGCTAAGCCAGCAGGTGGAACCTTTTTTTTCAACAGCTGTGATCCCTGGTGAGCTAAGGCAGCAGGTGGAACATTTGATTCAACAGCTGTGATCCCTGGTGAGCTAAGGCAGCAGGAGGAACATTTGATTCAACAGCTGTGATCCCTGGTGAGCTAAGGCAGCAGGTGGAACATTTGATTGAACAGCTGTGATCCCTGGTGAGCTAAGGCAGCAGGAGGAACATTTCATTCAACAACTGTGATGCCTGGTGAGGCAAGCCAGCAGGTGGAACATTTGATTCAACAGCTGTGATCCCTGGTGAGCTAAGGCAGCAGGAGGAACATTTCATTCAACAACTGTGATGCCTGGTGAGGCAAGCCAGCAGGTGGAACATTTGATTGAACAGCTGTGATCCCTGATGAGCTAAGGCAGCAGGTGAAACATTTTATTCAACATCTGTGATCCCTGATGAGCTAAGCCAGCAGGAGGAACATTCAACAGCTGTGATCCCTGGTGACCTAAGGCAGCAGGTGGCACATTCTATTGAACAGCTGTGATCCCTGATGAGCTAAGCCAGCAGATAGCATATTACGTCCCACAGTTGTGATCCCTGGTGAGCTAAGCTTTAGATCTATTTGCCTGGCCTTGAACAGCTGGCAGACTTCTTTGTGATAGCTCAGTAGCAGGGGTGGTGGACTTTCATTTCCTCCTGCCCTACAAGCTCCTTTTGCATCTGTGTAGAATCAGTTCTCCCTTAGGGTCACAGGTGGTCTATTCAGGTCATTAAATGTCAGAACAGTACCACAACTCCCATAAGGCTGTAGCAGAAGGCACATGTGCAAAACGACTGTGATGGTATCACTGACCAAAATGAATGCCATGCAGTAAGACTTTTTTCAGTTCTCCCTTAGGGTCACAGGTGGTCTATTCAGGTCATTAAATGTCAGAACAGTACTACAACTCCCATAAGGCTGCAGGAGAAGGCACATGTGCAAAATGACCAAAATGGTATCACTGACCAAAATGAATGCCATGCACTAAGACTTTTTAAAAAATGCAGTGTGTATTTGTAATCATTTTGCTGACAAATTAATTTGGTCACTGTTCATACAACTGACCACCTATGGGCGATTAATCAAGAGGTCTGTGGGAGGGCACTAGAATTCCTATTAGGCTAGAAGAGAAGAAGAGATTGTTTTTATATTGTGCCCTTCACTACCCAGAGGAGTCTCAGAGCAGTTTATAATCTCCTTTCCCTTTCCCTCCCCACAACAGACACCCTGTGAGGTGGGTGGGGCTGAGAGAGCTCTTTCGAGGACCACTCTTGAGATAACAGCTCTGAGAGAACTTGTGACTGACCCAAGGTCACCCAGCAGCTGCGAGTGGAAGAGTGGGGAATCAAACCCAGTTCTCCCAGATTAGAGTCCGCGCTGTTAACCACTATTTGAAACTGACTCCATTTGGACCAAGGGTCTGATGCAGTGTAATGGAGCTTCATGTGAGCCTTTGTTTTGCATATTTTGGGCACAGAGGGTAGACTGTAGAATGAGTTCTTGGGTGAGTTTTGGGTGTGCCTCCATCAGCTGCTCATCCTGGGCAGCAGAAGCCGCCCGCTTCCTGTCCAAGAAGGTGGGGAGGGGGCCATGGCTCAGTGGTAGAGCATCCGTTTGGCATGCGGAAGGTCCCAGGTTCAGTCCCCGGCATCTCCAGTTAAAAGATTTGACAGTAGGTGATATGAAAGAGCCAGTTTGGTGTGGTGGTTAAGTGCGCGGACTCTAATCCGGGGAAACTTGGGTAGTGAAGGGTGGGGTGTAAATCCAATCTCTTCTTCTCTTCTTCTTCTTCTGGGGAATGCTGGGGAATGCTGCCAGACTGAATAGACAAGACGGACCTTGATGGACCGAGGTTCTGATTCAGTATAAGGCAGCTTCTTGTGTGTTCTTGTGTTCAGTGTTCCTTAAAAGCAACCTTGCAATGTTCTGCAATCCATCTGCTGCAGAATGGTGGGGAAAAGAAAACAACTGGGAAACCGGAGGCCTCTAGATGGCGCCAGAGCTGTTTGCATCAGTCTCCACGGCCGATGGCCTCCAATCTCCATGGGGTGAATGTGAATCCAGCTGACAGGCAGGCTGGAAGAGAGGAGGATCGGCCCCCTCCCCCAAATCCCCATCCCAAGATTGCACAAAACAATCTTGTGAAAAGAGGAGTGAACACTCAGCTCACACAGAGAAGATGAAGAGCGCATATCTAAGGATGCAAAAGCTTATGCCCAGAATTAAACTTTCTGTTTCTATGTAATCAAAAAATGTAAACCATTTCCCCATAAAGTTCGAGTCCCTTAATGGGTTGTGTGCTAGTAATAATTGGTTAGCAATTTTGTCTGGAACAGGACTTTTTTATCCAGGTTGTTGGCAGCCCTAGGCCAAGCAGGGTGGCAGTTCTCCTTATGCAGTATTTAGACCAAACTTTGGATAAGCTACAGTGAAGGCCATCCAGCTGAGAAGCGAATGATTGCAAGAAACGATGGTCACTGGCTGGTTTCCTGGGCAGACAGGAAATGCACACAGAGATACAAGTAGTAACTCTCACCTCAATAATCTTGAGTGAATCTGTTTTCTTTCAACTATAAGCCCAGAGAGACTCTAGATGACTATGAACCTAGTGAGAGCCAGTTTGGTGTAGTGGTTAAGAGCGCAGACTCTAATCTGGGAGAACCAGGTTTGATTCCCCCCACCTCCTCTTGCAGCTGCTGGATGACCTTGGGCAAGCCATAGTTCTGTCAGAGCTGTTCTCTCAAGGGCAGTTCTGGAAAGAGCTCTCGCAGCCCCACCTACCTCACAGGGAGGAGGGGAGGAGAAGGGAAAGGAGTTGTGCGGAGGAGAAGGGAAAGGAGTTTGTAAGCCGCTCTGAGACTCCGAGTGAAGGGCGGGGTATAAATTCAATCTCCTCCTCCTCCTCCTCCTCCTCCTCCACCTCCTCC
>NW_015160918.1:3340-8640 GCF_001447785.1 Gekko japonicus
GAAAAGAGAGAACAAAAACCTAAATGAAGTCCCTCTCATACTCTTTTTTTAACTATCCCACCACAGAGCAGTATCTGAGTGGCCATCCAGTAGCAGACGTAGCTGGGTATCGTCAGCGTACCGATGACACCCCACCCTGAAACTCTGTACTGGCCGGGTGAGGGGGCACATATAGATGCTAAATAACATCGGGGAGAGGACTGCCCCCTGCTGAAGCCCACATCTTAAGGGGGTGCTTAGTCGCCAACTTCTTTCCCAGCGCCACCCTCTGTCCCCAACCGAGGAGAAATGAGGAAAACCATTTCAAGGCGACCCCATGAACTCCCATGCCAGTGAGGCGGTGGGTCAGAAGATGGTAATCGATTGTCTTGAATGCTGCTGTGAGATTCAGCAGCAACAGCAATGCCAACCCGCCTCGATCCAGCTGTCTGTGGAGATCGTCTGTCAGGGTCCATCAGTGGCTATTAGCCACAAGGTATAGATAGGGGCTCTGGGGCAAGGGATGCTCTGTCTTCTTGGTGCTTGCAGGGAGGGGGGTAAGTGTGGGGGGGCTTCTAGTGTCCTGGCCCCACTGGTGGACCTCCTGATGGCACCTGGTACCCTGTTTCCCCGAAAATAAGACCTACCCAAAAAATAAGCCCTAGCAGGATTTCTATGCATTTGTGGTATAAACCCTAGTGTGTCTTCTTGAGAAAAAATAAATATAAGACAGTGTCTTATTTTCGGGGAAACACGGTATTTCTGGCCACTGTGTGACACAGAGTGTTGGACTGGATGGGCCTTTGGCCTGATCCAACATTGGCGTCTCTTATGTTCTTAGGGTGACCAACACTGTCTCAGTCCCGTTGTCGGGGCGAAAGCCCGATTGGAATGGATCCAGTGCCAGTGTCTCATCCAGGAAATTCTGCTCAGCAACCGTGCTCTCAATTACCTTACCCAGAAATTATAGATTTGAAACCAAGCAGTAATTGGCAGGATCAGTCGGATCCAAGGAGGACTTTTTCAAGAGTGGTACTACCACGGCCTCTTTCAGACCCTCTGGATAGACCCCTGTCTCCGCAGACAGATTGATGAGGTCTATCAGTTTTCACCAGCCTTGAGGGACAAGGGTCCAAGAGGCATGTGGTTGGCCGAACAGCACCCAGTTCCTCTGGAGGGCCAACCACAGGGCAGAGAGACCGAGGCCTTCATAAGAACACCAGAAGAGCCCTGCTGGACCCGACCAGTCGTCCATCTACGCTGGCATCCTCTCTCACACAGTAGCCAACCAGTTCCTCTGGAGGGCCAAAAACAGGGCAGAGAGGCCGAGGCCTTCCTAAGAACATCAGAAGAACCCTGCTGGATCAGACCAGTGGTCCATCTAGTCCAGCATCCTGTCTCACACAGTGGCCAACCAGTTCCTCTGGAGGGCCAAAAACAGGGCAGAGAGGCCGAGGCCTTCCTAAGAACATCAGAAGAACCCTGCTGGATCAGACCAGTGGTCCATCTAGTCCAGCATCCTGTCTCACACAGTGGCCAACCAGTTCCTCTGGAGGGCCAAAAACAGGGCAGAGAGGCCGAGGCCTTCCTAAGAACATCAGAAGAACCCTGCTGGATCAGACCAGTGGTCCATCTAGTCCAGCATCCTGTCTCACACAGTGGCCAACCAGTTCCTCTGGAGGGCCAAAAACAGGGCAGAGAGGCCGAGGCCTTCCTAAGAACATCAGAAGAACCCTGCTGGATCAGACCAGTGGTCCATCTAGTCCAGCATCCTGTCTCACACAGTGGCCAACCAGTTCCTCTGGAGGGCCAAAAACAGGGCAGAGAGGCCGAGGCCTTCCTAAGAACATCAGAAGAACCCTGCTGGATCAGACCAGTGGTCCATCTAGTCCAGCATCCTGTCTCACACAGTGGCCAACCAGTTCCTCTGGAGGGCCAAAAACAGGGCAGAGAGGCCGAGGCCTTCCTAAGAACATCAGAAGAACCCTGCTGGATCAGACCAGTGGTCCATCTAGTCCAGCATCCTGTCTCACACAGTGGCCAACCAGTTCCTCTGGAGGGCCAAAAACAGGGCAGAGAGGCCGAGGCCTTCCTAAGAACATCAGAAGAACCCTGCTGGATCAGACCAGTGGTCCATCTAGTCCAGCATCCTGTCTCACACAGTGGCCAACCAGGTCCTCTTGAGGGCCAACAATAGGGCCGAGGTCTTCCCTTGATGTTGCCTCCTGGCTCTGGGATTCAGAGGCTTTGTGTCTCTGAATGTGGAGGTTCCCTTCAGCTGCCAGAGTTAGTAGCCACTGACAGACTTATCCTCCATGAATCTATCTAATCCCTTTTAAAGCTGTTGATTCCTGTGGCCGTCACTGTATCCTCTGGCAGCGAATCCCTCTTTGTGTAAAGCAGTATTTCCTTTTGTCCATCTTGAACCTACCACCCATCAGCTTCATCGGATGACCTTGAGTTTTAGTCTTTGGCGAGAAGGAGAAAAAAAAAGTCTCTTTGTCGACTCTCTCTACCCCATGCATAATTTTATAAACCTCTACCAGACCCTGATGCTGGGAAAGATTTAAGGTCAAAGAAGACGGGGACGGCAAAGGATGAGATGGTTAGACAGTGTCATAGATGCAATGAACACGAAATTGAGCCAACTTCAGAGGACGGCGGAAGACCGGAAGGCCTGGCGTGATCTGGTCCATGGGGTCGCGAAGAGTTGGACTCGACTGTGCGACTGAACAACAACAACAACTATCACGTTCCCCCCCCCCCACAGTCTTTCCCACTCGATAGATCCGTTTCCCGAGTCCTCAGAGAATGTAAAGACAATCAATTAATTGCTTAATTGGTGAAAAGCCAGACTGTCAATCTACAGCATTTGAAGCTGGCTGACGGTTCCCACCTACCCATCTCCGAGCCTGAGAGACAAGATGGGCGGGAAATCTGCATGAATCCATCTTGAGGTAATTGATGGTTTGTTCGCGGCTGCATCGATCCTTTTTGTTTTCCTCTCCGGAGGTTGCAGAGATGCATAAACCTTGCAGTGATATGCCTCTCCCAGAAAAACAACACCAACCTGTGAACAGCGGTGTGTGGCTCAGAGATCGGAGGAGTCTGGTTTTCTTCCACGGTGGGTGGCCAATTAGGTCTCTAATGTCGTAATGACATGATCGAGGTTTATAAGATGATGCATGGGATCGAGCAGGTAGAGAAAGAAGTCCTTTTCTCCCTTTCTCACAACACAAGAACTCGTGGGCACTCAGTGAAATTGCTGAGCAGTCGGGTTAGAGCGGATAAAAGGAAGTCCTTCTTCACCCAAAGAGTGATTAACACTTGGAATTCACTGCCACAGGAAGGGGTGGCGGCTACAAGCACAGATGGTTTCAAGAGGGAATTGGATAAGCATATGGAGCAGAGGTCCATCAGAGGCTATTAGCCACAAGGAAGGTGTAGATAGGAACTCTCGGTCTGGGGCAAGGGATGCTCTGTATTCTTGGTGCTGGGGGGGGCAACAGTGGGAGGGCTTCTAATGTCCTGGCCCCACTGCTGGACCTCCTGGTGGCCCCTGGTATTTTTGGCCATTGTGTGACACAGAGTGTTGGACTAGATGGGCCATTGGCCTGATCCAACATGGGCTTCCCTTAGGTTCTTATAATTCACTGCCACAGGAGGTGGCGGCGGCTACAAGCATGGACAGCTTCAAGAGGGCACTGGAGAAACATACGGAGCAGAGGTCCATCAGTGGCTATTAGCCACAAAGTGGGGCTTCTAGTGGGGCTTCTAGTGTCCTGGCCCCACTGCTGGACCTCCTGATGGCACCTGGTCTTTTGGGCCACTGTGTGACACAGAGTGTTGGACTGCATGGGCCATTGGCCTGATCCAACACTGGCTTCTCTTATGTTCTTATGGTCTTATGTAATGCTTCCTACCTGGAATGAATAATTTTGAGAGTATGCTATCTGCTTCTTTTCAGCAGCATACACCTTTTCTGGGTCTGACCTGGATGGGCCAGGGCTATCCTGATCTCACCAGATCTCAGAAGCTAAGCAGGGTCAGCCTTGGTTAGTACTTGGATGGGAGACCACCAGGGAAGTCCAGGGTTGCCACGCAGAGGCAGGCAAGGGCAAAGCACCTGTGTTCACCTGACCTCACCTGGATGGCCCGGGCCAGCTTGGACTAATCAGATCTTAGAGGTTAAACAGGGTCAGTCCTGGTTAATACTTGGATGGGAGATCCCAAGGGTTATGTATTGAGCCTAAGCCATTCCTGACTGTGGACCTCGAACTGGGTGAGCTTGCTCCCCAAGAACAATAGCTGACCAGGATCCTGGAATTGGCCTATAGATAAGCAGTGCAATGTAAATAGCCTATCCTTGGGAGTTTGGGGTGTCGTGTTTGCATGCTATATAAGCAGGGCTCAAACCCTGCTCGGTGTTCTTGTTGCGTTTCTGAAATCACTAAATAAAGAAGAACTGGGTTGTTACGCAGAGGCAGGGAACGGCAAAAAACCCACCTCTGAACATCTCTTTTTCCTTGAAATCTCCATAAATTGGCTGTGACTTTCCACTACCCACCATCATCCCTTTTCAACTGTGGGGAGGGCGCTCAGTCTGGGACGGGGTGGGGGAGAAGGGAACCTTGGATGAAAGGACAGGATCCAACAAAAAGAGCTCAAAAATAATCAGGGAAAGCAGATCTTTATACGTGCATTAAAAGCAAACTCTGCTTAGAGATGCCGGGATCTTCCATGCTGAATGCGTTTTCTTTTGTTTTATTTTTTTTAATTTTTAACTTTTTTACAAAGCGTATACATTAATATAAGCACTCTATCATGATACAATGATTGAATAGAAGTCTATAAAACTATACAAAGGTTTCTTGTAATTCTGAATGTCCGAGATAACAGATTATGTAACAGGACAAACCGATACTCAATGTGGATATTTGGCGTAGTGGTTAGGAGCGCGGACTCTAATCTGGGAGAACTGGCTTTGATTCCCCACTCCTCCACATGCAGCTGCTGGTGTGACCTTGGGTCAGTCACAAGTTTTCTCAGAGCTGTTCTCTCAGGAGCAGTCCTTGAAACAGCTCTCTCAGCCCCACCTACCTCACAGGCAGTGTTCCCTCTAAGCTGGGTTAGTGTGAGCTAGCTCACAGTTTTTTAGCCTCCAGCTCACAGATTTTTGTCTTAGCTCAGGAAGGATGGCTCCAGAGCAAACTAATTTATGCAGTAGCCAAATGGCTCGCTCACAGCTTTAATGGCAGTAGCTCACAAAGTACAATTTTTGCTCACAAGACTCCACAGCTTAGAGGGAGCATTGCTCTCTC
>NW_015160918.1:10422-13963 GCF_001447785.1 Gekko japonicus
AGCTTTGGAAAAAGTGCAGAAAAGAGCAACTCGAATGATAAAAGGGTTGGAATACTTTCCCTATGAGGAAAGGTTAAGGCGCTTAGGGCTCTTTAGCTTGGAGAAACAACGACTGAGGGGTGACATGATTGAGGTTTATAAGATTATGCATGGGAAAGAGCAGGTAGAGAAAGAAGTACTTTTTTGCCTTTCTCACAATACAAGAACTCGTGGGCACTCCATGAAATTGCTGAGCGGTTGGGTTAGAACGGATAAAAGGAAGTACTATGGAATTCACTGCCACAGGAAGTGGTGGAGGCTACAAGCATGGACGGCTTCAAAAGGGAATTAGATAAGCATATGGAGCAGAGGTCCATCAGTGGCTATGAGCCACAAGGTATAGATAGGGGCTCTGGGGCAAGTGATGCTCTGTCATCTTGGTGCTTGGGGGGGTCAACAGTGGGAGGGCTTCTAATGTCTTGGCCCCACTGCTGGACCTCCTGATGGCACTGGTATTTCTGGCCACTATGTGACACAGGGTGTTGGACTGGATGGGCCTTTGGCCTGATCCAACATTGGCATCTCTTATGTTCTTATGTTATGTTCTGAGCCTGAACAGTACCAGGAAACTGGCTGAGCTTGTTCCACCAGAACAATAGCTAGCCAGGATCCAGGAATGGACCTATAGAGTAGTGGTTGTAATGTAAATAGCCTATCGTTGGTGGTGGGGTGTGCTGGGCTGTGGTCTTTGCAGGCTTTATAAACAGGGCTGCAAGGCCAGGTTATCAGTCTTGTAGTTTGCTGAAATCACTGAATAAACTAGAGCTGATCACTGCAATGCGTCCAGGCAGGGTATAAATCCAATCTTCTTCTTCTGGTGGACTTCTTGATGGCCCCTGGGTCTGGGCCACAGTGTGATGCAGAGTGTTGGACTGGAGGGGCCTTTGGCCTGATCCAACATTGGCATCTCTTATGTTCTTATGTCTGGGGCAGTGATGCTCTGTCTTCTTGGTGCTTGGGGGGCTACTGTGGGAGGGCTTCTGGAGTTTTGGCCCCGCTGGTGTACCTCCTGATGGCACCTGGGTTCTGGCCACTGTGTGACACAGAGGGTTGGACTGGAGAGGCCATTGGACGGATCCAACCTGGCTTCTCTTATGTTGTTATATCTGGGGCAGTGATGCTCTGTATTCTTGGTGCTTGAGGGGCAACTGTGGGAGGGCTTCTGGAGTTCTGGCCCCACTGCTGGACCTCCTGATGGCACCTGGGGTTTGGCCACTGTGTGACACAGAGTGTTGGACTGAAGGGGCCACTGGCCTGATCCAACATGGCTTCTCTTACGTTCTTATGCCCAATCATGTGGGGACATAGGTGAACTCACTGGTTTGTGGAACTGAGGTTAGTCCTGTCACAGAGGTCCCACTCAACCACGAAACATCCCCTCCCCCAAACCGTTTTCGTAGTTAGTATCTAGCCCGGTGAACCGACTGCCTGATCTCCCCACCCAGAAACACTCTGCACTAGTTCAGAGACATTGTTTCCTTTGGTTTTAGCAATTGTAGTTTTCTGACAGCAAACACGAGCAGGGAACTCGCCCCCACCTCTGCCCGTTACAAAATTGGCAGGTAGATCTTCTGGTTATCCTAAACAGCAGAAACCGCGGCCGAGCCGCTAAAATTGGCAGGTGTTTGCAGTCGATGGTTTATAAAACAGAAACCGCTGTTCTGCAGCAGAAAAGGCAGGTGTTTTTCTCACTCTCGTGTGGAAGGTGGTTGTTTTCGGTGGTTTGTTAAGCGAAAAACGCAACTCTGCAGTCGGCAGTTTTGACAGGCAGGTATTTTTGTTGGAAACGCTCGCAGAAAACACTCTCCGGTGGCTCAAATGGGCTGGCGTTGGTTCTTGGCAACTCGGAACAACTCGCCGGGTGGATCAGGGGTCTGGAGACTGTGTCCAATGAGGAAAGGCCGAGGGCCTTGGGAATGTATCCTTTGGAGAAGAGGAGATTGAGGAGGGGACATGATTGCTGTCTTTAAATATCTGAAAGGCTGTCATGTGGAGGAGGGTAAGGAGCTGTTCCATTTGGCGGCAGAGGAGAGGACCCGAAGCAACGGGTTTAAATTACATGCAGGAAGGGTTCGGCTGGATATTAGGAAAAACGTTTTCAAGGTCAGAGTGGTTCAAAGGTGGAATCAGCTGCCTGGGGAGCGATGCTCCCTCTAAGCTGTGGAGTCTTGTGAGCAAAAATTCTACTTTGTGAGCTACTGGCATTAAAGTTGTGAGCGAGCAATTTGGCTACTGCATAAATTAGATTGTTCCGGAGCCATCCTTCCTGAGCTAAGACAAAAATCTGTGAGCCGGAGGCTAAAAAACTGTGAGCTAGCTCACATTAACTCAGCTTAGAGGGAACACTGCCGGGGAGGTGGTGAGCTCCCCTTCACGGACAGCTTTCAAGAAGAGGCTGGACGAATATTTGTCAGAGATGCTTCAGGCTGGTCCTGCATTGGGCAGGGGGTTGTACTAGATGGTCTGTCTGGCCCCTTCCAGCATCAGCATTCTATGGTCCAGGGCTATTTTTGGGCAGGAACGCGCAGGAACGGAGTTCCGGCTGGCTTCCAAGTTGGCCACACCCAGCAGGAACTCATTAGCATAACAGGCCACACCCAACAGCAGAAACTCATTAGGATTGGCTACATTAGGGGTGCGTGGCCTAACATGCAAAGGAGTTCCTGCTACAAAAAAAGGCCCTGGGTTTTGACAACAAACAAGGTAAACAGAATAAGAAGCAAAAGGTGGGTGTGGCTGGATGAGCACACTTCTGGTAACATGGGGGTGCGGCCTAATGTGCAAATGAGCTGTGCTGTCAGGGGTGTGGCCTAATATGCTAATATGTTTCTGCATTGGGTGTGGCCTATTATGCTAATGGGTTCCTGCTGGGCTTTTCCCACACAAAAAGCCCTGCTATGGTCCATCCAGCAAGACAGCTCCAGGGAACAGGTGTTGTGTGAAACTCTGTGCTTTGTGTGAAGGGTGCCCAAAGGAGCGACATGTTGTTCTCTCGGTCAGCCAATGCCACTCTCAGTTCGGTTTCAGAATTCACAGATTTATGTGTGCAAAATATTTATCAGCCGCCTTTCTTCCTATAGAGCTCCAGGCTTTTTTTTTTTTTAAATGTACCTTACTTATATGCCTCCTATCTCCCCAATGGGGACCCAAAGCTGCTTACGTCATCCTCCTTGCCTCCATGTTATCCTCACAACAACCCTGTAAGGTAGAATCATAGAATCACAGAGCTGGAGGGGGTCCCTAGAGGCCATCTAGCCCCACCCCCTGCTCAGTGCAGGATCAGCCTAAAGCATTGATGGCGAACCTTTTAGAGACCGAGTGCCCAAACTGCGACCCAAAACCCACTTATTTATCGCAAAGTGCCAACACGGCAATTTAACCTGAATACTGAGGTTTTACTTTAGAAAAAACAACTCATACATTAACTTAAGATGATCCAAACAAAGTAAGGAAAGCAATCCCAAATGCTTTCATTTACTTAAAATTATTTGGCAGAGAATTC
>NW_015160918.1:15441-27892 GCF_001447785.1 Gekko japonicus
GTTGTGGGGAGGGGAAGGGAAAGGAGTTTGTCAGCTGCTCTGAGACTCCAAGTGAAGGGCGGGGTATAAATCCAATCTCTTCTTCTTCTTCTTCTTCACGCGCCGGCTCTTCTTGGAAGAAAGACGGGATAAAAATGTGATGGGGAAGGATTCGGTTTGCTTTTCGACAGGCACCTTTTGAGGTAAACGACTGCCCCCCCCTCCTGTTTTCAGCATGAATGGGACAAAAAACAAACCAACCCACAAACAAAGCCTGGCTCCCTCCCGTCTACTCTGGTCCTAAATGTGTGCTCTGGATTCGAATCCTCTCAGAGTCCCACGTGACTTCCTTGTTAGGTGAAGAAGGGAGTCAGGGTGGCGGTGTAGGAGAAAGAACGCCCCTTCCTCACAGCTATATCAGCACAGCGGTCGGTTAATGAATGTTCTTCCTCCAGCCACGTAAAACAAAATAAATCCTGCTGAGACCTTTGCTGCTCCGTAGAGAGAAGCCAAAATTAAACAAGCTACCAGACCGAGAAGATCAAACAATTCTGGGCCCACAGCGTTGCCGTTTGGGGCTCTCGAGGCGGCCGTGGGTGTATATCTGAAAAGGTCAAAAGGCAGTGGCGAATGAAATTCATATTTCAGAATCCCCCGAAGGGGCGATTCAGTGTTTATTTTCCCTATTCTTCTCAACAATGAAGCGCGAGCTGTTTTCAGTAGATGGAAAACAGGAAGTTTCCCATCCAGTTGAGCAAAAGGATGAGATTCCCGCGCAGGGAGAAACCGGAGGGTGTTGATGCGTATGGCGGAGCAGAGTACTCACTGAGGACTAGCAGCATGCAGACAAAAATTTTTCTCACTGTCTAAATTTATGGTGGGCTAAGGAAGAAAAAAGGGGAAAAAACTGAACCTAAACCTAGAATTCAGAACCTAAAAAGGTTAGTCAGGAATAGAAAAGGGCCAACTCTAAAAATCTAATAATAAAATATGCAAAAATATATATGTGTGTTTATTCAACATAAATTAAAATAACAAACAAGGGCCCATTCATACCTCTTATAAAACTATAAAAACAGACAAGGGCTAATAAGATAGACCTAATAAAATAGACCTAACGCGTTTCGGCCTTTACAGGCCTTCCTCAGAGGTCTAATACATACAGAACATATTGGCTGATGTGCAAAAATACATACAATGGGAAGGAAACAGTTTTGAGCAAGGGAAGCTTGGGCTGCCTTTGATTAGGGTTGCCAGGTCTGGGTTGGGAAATACCTGGAGACTTTGGGGGTGGGTCCAGGAGAGGGCGGGGTTTGGGGAGGGGAGGGGCCTCAGCATGGTACAGTGCCACAGAGTCCACCCTTCAAAGCAGCCATTTTCTCCAGGGGAGCTGATCTCTGTCAGCTGGAGATCCGTTGTAAAAGCGGGAGATCCCCAGACCCCACCTGGAGGCGGGCAACCCTACTCTCACTACGTTTTGGCTTTCTAGCCCTCTTGGGGTTACCAAATCACAACAGATAGGTTGGATTTCCCCACATCCCCATTTCCCTCACTTATGTGTTCCTGTTCTTTCAGGTTTCCCCCCTGTTCTGCACATGTTTTGCTCCCTCTAGTGGTCGATTTCATACTACACAGTTTTATGCTCTAGCGCATCTCCCAATACAACTTATCATATGAAAAATGACAGAATAATCATTCCATAATGTTTAATTTTATTCTTTTTTCAATCTAGACGCCGCGAGATGAACATGCAAGACGTCATGAAGAAGTGAAGGACGAACTTCCCCGGAGTAACCATTTCGTTTCGATATTTCTTCAGAATAGCTTATAACTGGCACATAGCCTATGTATCAAATCGGGCTGAAGCAGTTAGGAATTAGAGAAATCCTTTGGGAAGTTGAATGAATATGCTGAAGCAGAACTGATATTGTTGTATGAAAAAGAAATATGGAAACGAAAGGGTTACTCCGGGGAAGTTCGTCCTTCACTTCTTCATGACGTCTTGCATGTTCATCTCGCGGCGTCTAGATTGAAAAAAGAATAAAATTAAACATTATGGAATGATTATTCTGTCATTTTTCATACGATAAGTTGTATTGGTTGCACTGTTGCAGTATTTTTGTATGTAGCACAATTGTCATACTGCTACCCCCCCTTGTTTGCTAACTAGCGCATCTCCCTGCAGATTGAAACGGCAGGTTTTTATGCCGGACATAAAGCGATGTAATAGTGAATCGACCACCAGAGGGAGCAAACCACATGCAGAACAGAACTCACACCCCTCAAAGCAACAGGCACACTCAAGAAAGGAAAATGAGAGTGTGGAGAACCCCACTGAGACCACAACTGGGGAGATCCCCCTTCCGCTTAACACTTAAAGGCACGCACCCTGCTGCCCTGCAGGCCTCAAGCCCCTCCCCGGGGTCTTGCGAAGCCCCCCCTTTGACAACCCTTCCAACCCCTCTGTGCATTTTGCCCCAGTGCCCTCTGGCACCCCCTATTGGGCATCCACGGCTAGGAACAAAGCCGCTGCACATCAACATGCTACAGAAATGCTCGTGTGGACCCTCGTCTGGCCTCTCACAGCCAGCAGACATCGAAAAGGCGAGGTTCTCATGAGACATCCCTTGTCCGGCTGCCCAGAGGGATGTTTTTCGGAACTGCATTTTAATCGCTCCCTGGGGAAGGTTCGGCATTTGTTTCCTGGAGCTGAGAGTGCTGCTGCTCCGTCGTGAAGAGCAAAGAAATGGCTCAGTCCTTGGGCTGAGGGGACCCTGGGAACAATGAGCTGCTTTGCGTCTCGGGAACATGAGTTATGGCTGCTCGCCAAGATGAGTGATGTAGGCCAGTTTTGTCTGTACAGAATGTGTACTGCAAAAGGCCAGGGCGGACGTACCAGAAAAGATGAGGGTAAGGTCGCCTGAGTGTTTTTTCAAAACATGAACAGCAGATACTGGAGAGGGTCAGGATGGATGGAGAAATGACCGGGGAAGGGAAGGGATGGAGGGGGGCGGCGTGGTGCAGTAATTAGGGTATTGGACTCGGGGAGTTAGGGCCAAATCTGCACTCCAGCCTCAAACAGACAACACAGAGATCAGGCATCTGTTCTCCATTCGTTTAGAACAGCCAGTTTGGTGTAGCGGTTAAGAGCGGTGGACTCTAGTCTGGGAGAACCGGGTTTGATCCCCCACTCTTCCACGTGCAGCCAAGTGGGCGACCTTGGGTCGGTCACAGTTCTCTCTGAGCTGTTCTCTCAAGAGCAGCCCTTGAAAGAGCTCTCTCAGCCCCACCTGGCTCACAGGGTGTCTGCTGTGGGGAGGGGAAGGGAAAGGAGATTGTAAGCCGCTCTGAGACTCCAAGTGAAGGGTGGGGTATAAATCCAACTCTACTTCTTCGTACAGTGCAAATTGCAGTTTCACGGAGCCTCATTTTGCCTTGGGGGCATGCAGGAAATGCAAAGGGGCTTTAGCTCTTCAACCTCCACTTGGTTTTGCTATTCAACACGTGAAGCTGCCTTCTACTGAACCAGACCCTTGGTCCTTCAAAGTTGGTATTGTCCACTCAGACTGGCAACGGCTCTCCAGGGTCTCAGGCAGAGGTCTTTCCCAACACCTCCTACCTGTTCCTTTTAAGTGGAGATGCCGGGGATTGAACCTGGGCCCTTCTGCACGCCAAGCAGATGCTCTGCCACTGAGCCCCAGCTCTTCTTTACAGCTCTCCAGGGTCTCAGGCGGAGGTCTTTCCCATCACCACCTGCCTGGTCCTTTTAAGTGGAGATGCAGGGATTGAACCTGGGACCTTCTGCATGCCAAGCAGATGCTCTGCCACTGAGCCACAGCCCTTCTTTACAGCTCTCCAGGGTCTCAGGCGGAGGTCTTTCCCATCACCACCTGCCTGGTCCTTTTAACTGGAGATGCCGGGGATTGAACCTGGGACCTTCTGCACGCCAAGCAGATGCTCTTCCACTGAGCCACACAGTCCTTCTTTACAGCTCTCCAGGATCTCAGGCAGAGGTCTTTCCCAACACCTCCTGCCTGGTCCTTTTTAACTGGAGATGCTGGGGATTGAACCTGGGACCTTCTGCATGCCAAGCAGAGGCTCTACCACTGAGCCACAGCCCTTCTTTACAGCTCTCCAGGGTCTCAGGCCAAGGTCTTTCCCAACACCTCCTGCCCGGTCTTTTTAACTGGAGATGCCAGGGATTGAACCTGGGACCTTCTGCATGCCAAGCAGAGGCTCTTCCACTGAGCCACAGCCCTTCTTTACAGCTCTTCAGGGTCTCAGGCCAAGGTCTTTCCCAACACCTCCTACCTGTTCCTTTTAACTGGAGATGCCAGGGATTGAACCTGGGACCTTCTGCACGCCAAGCAGAGGCTCTACCACTGAGCCACAGACAGACCCTCCCAACACATATGAAGTTGCCTTCTACTGAATCAGACTGTAGTCGAGATGGGACTATAAAGATTTTCTCCTTTTTTGATTATTCATATTTCTCTGGTTTTTATAGATTTATTCTTAAGTAATATTTTATTAGGATGTTAGAAAGGCCTGTTATGTAGAAGGCTTTCCTCTTATAGGTCTGATATTGTTAGCAGACAACATAATAGGCACAAAGTTCATGATTCTGTAGTTCTTAAAGGCAAAACCTTGCAATGTCTGGGTCAGAGAAGATTTTTGTCTTGTATCAGTAATGAATACTTTTGTTTGGGATATGAAGTATCCTTGCCCATTATCATTTAGGTTAGGTTAAGTAAACACTTAGATTTACGTAGATACATCTCTTTTTACATCTGGCCAATCAGAGGATTATTACTCAAATTACCACTGTCTTTTGTAACTAATTATGTTTTTTGAATATTGTTTTCTTGATGGTGTCAGTCCATGTATAAAATATCATGTATTTCCTGAATATGTTCAGAATATGTTCAAGAAGAAGAAGATGATGATGATGATGAAGAAAAAGAAGAAAGTTGTCAATTGTTGATGAGTTATTTGGTCCAATTGTTTTCCTGTTAATTGAAGCATATTCCCTAAATAGGCTGAGAAGAAAGTAGTCAATTTTGGATGGACTATTTGGTCCAACTGTTTTCTTGTTAATTGAAATAAAACATAGATCTTCCTCCTCCTTTGACTTCATTTTTGACATGGAATCTAATATGTACAACAAGACCCTTGGTCCATTAAAATCAGTCTTGTCTACTCAGACTGGCAGTGGCTCTTCGGGGTCTCAGGTGGAGGTCTTTCGCATCACCTCCTACCTATTCCTTTTTTAACTGGAGATGTCGGGGATTGAACCTGGGACCTTCTGCTTGCCAAGCAGATGCTCTGCCAGTGAGCCACGGCCCCTCCTCCCAGGCTCCCTGTTAGCATTTGAAAGGACAAACCATGAATGTTTTCAAAGGCCATGTCTTTTAATACTGCCAGAGCAAAGGGTGGAGATTGAAGAGTTAAGGCCCCTCTCCCTTCCTGCACTGCCCCGAGGGAAACTGAGGCAGCACTGAGCTGCAGTTTGCATTGTATATAGAATGATCTAAGACTCAAGTGGTTAAGACGCTGAACTGCAGGCTGTGGAAGGTCAGCAGTTCGAGACCCGAGTGTGCCGCATGACGGAGTGAGCTCCTGTCTCTAGTTCCAGCTCCTGCCAACCTAGCAGTTCGAAAGCAAGAAATTGCAAGTAGATAAATAGGTACCACTTCGGTGGGAAGGTAACAGCGTTCCGTGCGCCTTGGCGTTTAGTCATGCCGGCCACATGACCACGGAAACGTCTTCGAACAGCGCTGGCTCTTCGGCTTTGAAATGGAGATGAGCACCGCAACCCTAGAGTCGGACTCGACTGGCTTTCGAGCAAGGGAACCTTTACCTTTTTAAGACTCATAAGTGTTGTCTGTTGGAATCCTCTGCCAGGAAGTTCACTGAGAGGGCTTGGGCCAGTCACCCCCACCCCCCCGCAGTCTAAAACAACCCTTAGTGCAGGGGTGTCAAACTCATTTGTTATGAGGGCCGGATCTGACATAAATGAGGCCTTGTTGGGCCGGGCCATACGTGTCATAAAATGTAATGCCAGGTAGCGGAGATATAAACTTTATAAAGGACACAAACACAAATGGGTTTTTTTTAACTGAAAATAAAAACATGCTTCAAACATTAGCACTCTTGCAATATTTTGTTTATTTAAAAAAGAGGTTTATTTAACCTCTTGCTCTGAATGACTGACTCAAAAGGTCTGTGCTGTTGCCATCCTGAGGATTCTGTTCAGGTGTGCATCTGTAAGCTGCAAACCTACAATGACGCAGCAGCAGCAGAACCAGAAGAAGCAGAAGACAGCCAGTTCCACTGCGGGCCTGAGAGAAGCCCTCCGGGGGGCCTGATCCGGCCCCCGAGCCGTGTGTTTGACACCCTTGCCTTAGTGGGTTGGATCCAGCCTTCTGTCGGCTGATGGATTATTGGGATGGGGGGGGGCTGAAGAGGGTGGCACGGATGAAATCACCCTCCGCATCTCTTCTGTCAGCGCAGGTCTGCTGATGGAAGAGTTAGGAGGACAGATTTTACTGTTTCTCCAAAAGGACACTGCAGAGCTGGAAAAGGGGACAGAGCGGGGCAACCAAGATGATGAGGGGGTTGGAACACCTTCCCTATGGGGAAAGGCTGAAGAGTCTGGGACTTCTCAGTTTAGAAAAGAGACAACGAGAGAGGTTTATAAAATTATGCATGGGGTGGAAAGAGTTGACCAGGAGAACTTTTTCTCCCTTTCCCCAAATACTAGAACTCAAGGGCATCAAGTGAAGCTGATGGGCAGGAGGTTCAGGACGGACAAAAGGAAATACGTCTTCACACAGAAATTGATTAAAATGTTGAATTGGTTGCCAGAGGACGTCATGATGACCACAGGAATAAACAGCTTGAAAGGGGGGAATAGAGAGATCCACAGAGGATCAGTGACTACTAGCCGTAGTGACTGACGGGAACCTCCACATTCAGAGGCAGTAATCCTCTGAATCCCAGAGCCAGGAGGCAACATCAGGGGAAGGCCTTGGTTTCTATGCCCTGTAGTTGGCCCTCCAGACGAAATGGTTGGCTGCTGTATGAGACGGGATGCTGCACTAGATGGACCACTGGTCTGATCCAGCAGGGCTCTTCTGATGTTCTTATGAAGGCCTTGGCCTCTATGCCCTATTGCTGGTCCTCCAGATGAAATGAGTGGCAGCTGTATGAGATGGGATGCTGGACTAGATGGACCACTGGTCTGATCCAGCAGGGCTCTTCTTATATTCTTATGAAGGCCTCAGCCTCTCTGCCCTCTTGTTGGACCTCCAGAGGAATTGGTTGGTCACTGTGTGAGACAGGAGGCTGGAGTAGATGGACCACTGGAATGATCTAGCGGGGCTCCTCTTATATTCTTGTCTTTCTTAGTCTTCTGTCTTTTTTCCATGTGTGCAAAAGCATCTTCGCCACCAAAAGTTCCAAACAGCTTCCAAGGACAAGCCCCGCCGCACTGTAGTCAAGACCCGAGGTGGCAACAGCCCTTAGAAACTGAGTCCCCAGTCCAGAAATAATCAGCCAGTCCATCACATTTTCATTTTAAAGAACTTGTTCATTTAATTTCGATCTTTGTGTCAGGTACAAAAACCAAACCAAAAAAAGTTTTATTGTTCTGTTCCCATTTACCCACCCCCCCAGGAACAAAAACAGACAAAGACACACCCTTTCTTACCCACAACCCCTCCTTCCCATCCCCAACACGACATTGTTAAGTTCACACAAGTAGGACCACATACAGTAGAGAAAGGAGGATAATTCAGAGGGCTTATCTACACAATAAAGTTACGCTGGTTTTGATAACGCTTGAACTGTCATGGCTTCCCCTCAGAGAACCCTGGGAGTCGTAGTTTGGTGAGAGTCCTCGCCCCCCACTTAACGGAACCACAATTCCCAGGATTCCATGGAAACGAGGGCATGATTACCAGACCAGTTTAAGTCCGGTAGTGCAGATATGCCCAGAGACATCCCAGCAAAAAAAATCGATTTGAGACACAATAAATACATTCAAAGAAAAGAAATGTCCACATTATTGCATGACAACCTGTGGATAAACAGTCTCTCAGGAGTCAATGGGAACCATGCTCAGCAGGGAAGAGCATGTTCCATGAATGCACCTGTGCTTTTCTGCACATCTTTGAGTCCTGCTCTTGTTGGAGTCGGGTACGAGATGTGCACGAGAAAGCAGCCTCGTCTGGGTAATGCGGATCGGGACCTGTCCAAAGCTCCAGGCCTACAGAGATGGGGCAGGACCCAGCCAGATGACACCTCCCCCCGAGAGTAGAATTGCAACCAGGATAAAATCCTTTCATAAGGAGAGGGGGGAGAACATAGAGAGTACATTTTGCAGAAATCCTACGGATAGAGAATCGATCAACGTAAAAAGCAGTTCACAAGGTTTGGTCCACTGTGACCAACATGTTGAACGGAGACTGGTGACTCAGCAGGTGAGGAGGTGGGGCTATGCAGATGAGGAGGTGGGGCTATGCAGATAGAAGCAAGCGTGAGGCTCAACAGCTGGGAGTGAACACCAGGTTTAGCCCTGTCTACAATAGTATCTAGGGATGGGCACAAACCTGAAAAATGTGGTTCGTGGCCGAACTATAAACCAAACCATGGACCGAATCGAACCCAGGATGTTCATTTGTGAAACAAACCAGTTTGTGGGTCGCAGCCCCGCAAACCCCATTGAAAGGGACCACAGTCAGTTTGGTATAGTAGTTAGGAGAGTCAGTTTGGTGTAGTGGTTAGGAGCACAGACTCTAATCTGGGAGAACCGGGTTTGATTCCCTGCTCCTCCACGTGCAGCTGCTGGTGTGACCTTGGGTCGGTCACAACTTGTCTCAGAGCTGTTCTCTCACGGGCAGTTCTCGAAAAGGGTTAACATCCACCCCCTCTTCGCCCATTCTCCTATTTGAGAAAGCAATCCCAGACGTTACAGTTGCAAAAGGACGAGAAAAGGTCATTCAAACTAAAATAAATGCGAAAAGAAACTGTAACGGGGAGCTGAATCCTAAGTATTGGTCATCGGCCGACCCCGAGTTCAAATCCTCTGGGAATTTTCAAGAACATTCTCAGGCAAGAGAACTCAGCACAGGTTGTTTTTAAAGTCAGTTATAACTGACTCTAGGAGCTTCAAGCATGACCTCGCTGCCCGAAATCGAACTCCCAAGAGCGGAGCTAAGTGGTCAGATTGGCTAACCGACACAGCTGGATCCCCCGAGGCTCTGCTGTGGCTGGTGCAGCTGCCTCATCACCAACACGGAAACTCATTTCAACCGAGAGATCACTTAGGAAGACGGATTTGGACACTGGACGAAGATCCTTGCTGCCCGCCAACCAAAGGATAGACTTGGCTTGCTGACGATGACCCAAGAAACTAACAATAAATTAAGGGAATAGATGAATAAATAGAAATCGTGTATGACTTAACATCACATAAGGCTCCAAATATTTCTCAAATATATGCCAGTATTCAATACATGAACTGCAGTAAATAGGCTGGAGATTTAAAGCCATGTCTAACATTTACTAGTGGACACTCCCAAAAAACTCATGTTCTTCAGTCCATTGAAATTGTGAACTTAGAATCTGTGAAGTCTTTCTTTTGGGAGTGTCCACTAGTAAATGTTAGATATATGAAGCCACCTTGTATTGAATCAGACCTGGGTTTTGACCGCTGTGTGACACAGAGTGCTTGGACTGGATGGGCCATGGGCCTGATCCAACATGGTTTCTCTTAGGTTCTTATGTTCAGACGACTTGTCTATTATGCTGACTTGGATGGCCCAGGCTGGGCTGATCTTGATAGATCTCGGGAGCTAAGCAGGGCTAGCCCTAGTTAGTACTTGGATGGGAGACCACCAAGGAAGTCCATGGTTGCTACGTAGAGACAGGTGATGGCCCACCACCCCTGAACATCAGCCCTGGATGGCCTTAGGCTAGCCCAATCTCACCAGATCTCGGAAGCTAAGCAGGGTCAGCCCTGGTTAGTTCTTGGATGGGAGACCACCAGGGAAGTCCAGGGTTGCTACGTAGGGGCAGGTGGCCCACCACCCCTGAACATCAGCCCTTACTTAGATGGCTCCAGGCTAGCCCAATCTCACCAGATCTTGGAAGCTAAGCAGGGTCAGCCCTGGTTAGTTTTTGGATGGGAGGCCACCAGAGAAGTCCAGGGTTGCTACGCAGAGGCAGGTGACGGCCATGGCTCAGTGACAGAGTGTCTGCTTGGCATGCAGAAGGTCCCAGGTTCAATCCCTGGCATCTTCTGATAAAAGGACCAACCAGTAGATGATATGAAAGACCTCTGCCTGAGACGCTGGAGAAACACCACTTTGATGGACCAATGGACTGATTCAGTATAAGGCAACTTTACATGCTCAGTCCCCACAGAGAGACTACAATGCAGGAAACGATCATCCAAGCATCCACTCCTGTTTAAGCTAATTCTTGTCTCATCTGAACTGACAACAGCTCCCAAGGGCTTCTGGGCATGAACAGCGCAATTCTCTGCTCAATTTATAGCGAGCAGAACCAACCGAAGGGGGAAGTACAGACCCAGGGCAGGGAACGCCACCCAACCGCCCGAAACAAAACCGATCCAAACATGCCCCTCCAAGATTTCGTTCCACCGAGCAAGCTCCCCTCTGGAGTGTCGAAGGCACCAAAGAGAACTCCAGCTTCAAAGATGGCTTAAAAGAAGACTTAAGACATATTTACAGAGGATAGGTCCATCCATGGGTATTAGCCACGGCAAAGAGATGGAACCTCCGCATTCAGAGGCAGGATACTAGTGCTGTCGGGTGACACGAGACTGAGAGCCTTTTGAGAGCCAGTTTGGTGTCGTGGTTAGGAGTGCGGACTCTAATCTGGAAGAACCGGGTTTGATCCCCCACTCCTCCACATGCAGCTGCTTGGTGACCTTGGGTCAGTCACAGTTCTCTCAGAGCTGTTCTCTCAAGAGTAGTTCTCGAAAGAGCTCTCAGTCCCATCGACCTCGCAGGGTGTCTGTTCTGTGGAGGGGAAGGGAAAGGAGATTGTAAGCCACTCTGAGACTCAGAGTGAAGGGCGGGGTATTCATCCTTGTGGGAGTCCAAGTCGTATTTATTTATGGACTTCTTTTGTACCTGGCCGTTCTCCTTAATGGGGACCCAAGGCGGCTTACATAATTCTCCTCTCCTCCATTTTAGAAGAAGAAGAGGAGATTGGATTTATACCCTGCCCTTCACTCGGAGTCTCAGAGTGGCTTACAAACTCCTTTCCCTCCCCCTCCCCACAACAGACACTCCAGGAGGTAGGTGGGGCTGAGCTCTGAGAGAAACTGCTCTTTTTCAAGAACAGCTGTGCCAGAACTATGGCTTGCCCGAGGTCACACCAGCAGCTGCATGTAGAGGAGTGGGGAATCAAACCCAGTTCTCCCAGATTAGCGTCCGCACACTTAACCACTACACTAACAATGACCCTGTGAGGTAGCTTAGGCTGAGAGGGTGTGACTGGCCCAAGGTCACCCAGTGGGCTTCCATGGCAGAGTGGGGATTCGAACCCGGGATTCCCAGATCCTAGTCTGACAGTCTAACCGCCGCACCACACCGGCTCTCGTCGGATTAGCCGCCCAGTGAAACACGACGCCGGACTAGATGGACCATCGGTCTGATTCAGAACGGCTGCTCCCGCGCGCGACCCCGGCGCTGTGAACGGAGGAGAAAGGGGGTGAATGGGTGACACAGCACGAGAACAAGCCGGTTTTCACCCGTCGGGGACAAGCCTCTGCCGTAATGTAGAAGTCTAGCCAGGGACAGAGCGCGTGTTTGGCATGCGCAAAGGCTCAAGGGTCATTTCTGACCAACTCCAAAAGCAAAACCAGGGAAGGCCCCTTCCTGAGGGCAGGACCAGATTCATCATGATTCCACGATCCCCCCCTTTTTACTGACCGTTTCTCACTATCTGCAACGATGCAGAGCGGTGTAGAGGGAAAGACTGGCGTTGAGGCGAGAGAGAAGAAGAAGAGAAGAGATTGGATTTATACCCCATGCCTTTCACTACCCAAAGGTGTCTCAGAGTGGCTTACAAACTCCTTTCCCTTCCCCTCCCCACAACAGACACCCTGTGAGGTAAAAGAAGAAGAAGAAGGAGAGATTGGATTTATATCCTGCCCTTCACTACCCAAAGGTGTCTCAGAGCGTCCTACAAACTCCTTTCCCTTCCCCTCCCCACAACAGACACCCTGTGAGGTAAAAGAAGAAGAAGAAGGAGAGATTGGATTTATATCCTGCCCTTCACTACCCAAAGGTGTCTCAGAGCGGCCTACAAACTCCTTTCCCTTCCCCTCCCCACAACAGGACACCCTGTGAGGTAAAAGAAGAAGAGGAGATTGGATTTATACACCGCCCTTCACTACCCAAAGGTGTCTCAGAGCGGCCTACAAACTCCTTTCCCT
>NW_015160918.1:28063-37894 GCF_001447785.1 Gekko japonicus
AGCTTGCTCAAGGTCATCCAGCAGGTGCAAGTGGAGGAGTGGGGAATCAAACCCGGGTCTCCCAAATTAGAGCCCACGCACTTAACCACTACACCAAACTGGAGAGGAGGTGGGAAGGGCTGTGGCTCAGTGCTTGGCATGCGGAAGGTCCCAGGTTCAATCCCCGGCATTCCCACTTAAAAAGGACCAGGTAGTAGGTGAGGTGAAAGACCTCTGCCTGAGACCCCGGAGAGCAGCTGCCAGCCTGAGTAGGCAATACTGACCTTGATGGACCAAGGCTCTGATTCAGTAGAAGGCAGCGTCATGTTTGTGAGGCGATTTAACTCTTGTCCTGTTTGCCGCACTGAAAATTGCTTCCCCCTCCCCAGCAGCTTCTAGACCCACTGAAGAAAACTGAGAATTATCTCAGAAAGCGAGGTTGGTGTTATGCTTAAGAGCGCGGACTCTAATCTGGGAGAACCGGGTTTGATTCCCCACTCCTCCACAAGCAGCTGCTGGATGACCTTGGGCAAGCCATAGTCCTGTCAGAGCTGTTCTTGTAAAAGAGCAGTTTCTGTCAGAGCTCTCTCAGCCCCACCGGCCTCACAGGGTGTCTGTTGTGGGGAGGGGAGAGGCGTTTGTAAACCGCTCTGAGACTCCCTTGGGTAGTGAAGGGTGGGGTATAAATCCAATCTCTTCTTCTTCTTCTTCTTCGCAGTTCTCTCAGAGCTCTCTCAGCCCTGCCTACCTCACAGGGTGTGTCTGTTGTGGGGAGGGGAAGGGAAAGGAGTTTGTAAGCCGCTCTGAGACTGAGTAGTGAAGGGCAGGCTATAATTCCCAACTCTTCTTCTTCTTCTTCGTGGTGGTGGTGGGGGGCAGTGTTCCCTCTAAGCTGAGTTGGTACGAGCTAGCTCACAGTTTTTTAGCCTCCGACTCACACATTTCTGTCTTAGCTCAGGAAGGAGGGCTCTGGAGCAGGCTAATTTGTGGAGTAGCCAAATTGCTCGCTTACAACTTTAACGCCAATAGCTCACAAAGCAAAAATTTTGCTCACAAGACTCCAGTTTAGAGGGAACACTGGTGGTGGGGGTTAAAGCAACCCAGAGTTGGTGATTTCCAGTGGGAAAGCAGAGCAAAAGGATAGGATTAAATGTTCGCTACCTGTCCCCGATCCGTCCTTAAATGTGCAGCCCAAAGAGATGGAAACATATTGCGAGAATCAAGTCTCGGGAAAGGGTCACAGAACTTCAAGGGACATGAAGGACGCCTCTGAGATCTCGGGAAACGACCATCGGTCAGAATGGGCACATTTCGCCGCATGAGGGTCACCGCTGGATCTCTGCAGCACGTCAGTGCGGGAAGCAGGAAGAGCCGGCGTCCCTCTCGGAGCCCTTGATGGCATGCAGACCCTCAGACACGGCCTGTTCTCCCACCCTGCTCACCAGAATGGCTCTTAAGGTTCAACGGTTTTCTGGGGCATCGGACTGCCGGCTGACCCTGCAGTCTAGCAGCTGAGGCCCTTGACAAATCGCAATGCAATTAGACAAGCATATGGAGCAGAGGCCCATCGGTGGCTATTAGCCACAAGGTATAGATAGGGGCTCCGGGGCAAGTGATGCTCTGTCTTCTTGGTGCTTGGGGGGGGGGGTCAATAGTGGGAGGGCTCCTAGTGTCCTGGCCTCAATGCTGGACCTCCTGATGGCACCTGGTATTTTTGGCCACTGTGTGACCCAGAGTGTTGGACTGGATGGGCCATTGGCCTGATCCAACCTTGGCTTCTCTTATGTTCTTAATGCAACTTGAAGGCAGGATGGATAGTCCCTGCAGGCTGGATAATGCATTAAAGGGTGCTCGCACACACACTGGATAACGTGCTTTCAGTCTCCTTTTAATGCACTTTGCAACTGGATTTTGCTCGGCGCGTTTCCCTTGCTTGTAGGTTCCTGTTTCCCCCTGTCCCGCACCTGTTTTGCTCCCTCTAGTGGTCGATTCGATATTACAATGGTGTATCTCCAGCATGTCTCCCTACAGATTTAAACTTCAGGTTTCTATGCCAGACATGAAGCACTGTAATATCGAATCGACCACTAGAAGGAGCAAGACACAGAACAGACCCCCAAAGAAAAAGGAACTTACAAGTGAGGATAATGAGGAGGCAGAAATGTCCTGCGTGAAATGGCAAAATCCACTCGCAAATGGTAGCTAAAGTGGATTGAAAATGCAGGTGTGACAGCAGTTGACCCATGTCTGGTCTGGGGTCAACCGGCCAAAGATCTAGCTCAGCATAAGGCAGTTTCATCTGTTCACAGTGGGTCCTCTCGAGCAATTAAATAAATTTCTGAGAAACGTTGTTTTTTTGGCACACAAGAGAAACAAGGGACTACATTCAAGACAATATATGACCTGGGAGGACAGACGGACACGTTCTAAACATATATGTTTCACTGTAGACAGGTCTTGCTTAATGACTAAAAGGTGAGGTGGGGGGGATAAAGACAGAGCACGGAGATTTCAAAAGGGTTAAGATCTGCGGCCTCGGTGCCATCCACACCACCTCTGCGACCGTCTGGAGGAAAATGCAGAGTTCCAATTCCTGCTACATTCACATCTAAGGAAGCAAGGAGCCCGCAAGTCCCCGGTTCAGATCTAGGCTCTCCCAAGGACCCCGCAGAGGGCCTTAAGAAGACCACCCTTAAGGGGCCTCCACACATCAATGGGTATTGTGTTATCACTGTGCTACTCCAATAATTTGCGGCTGCTTTACGTTGTATGGACAAGCCAATCCAGTCGCAAACGACTACTATGGCACAACGATAGTAGCGCAATTTCTAATGCTGCATGGAGGCAGCCGGAAGTCACAGCCTCTGATTTGCCATATCCACCTACTGTAGCTTTTTTTCTTTTAAAAACGGCTCTCTTGACGGTCACGTAATAACAACAGTTTGCATTTACATGGAACTTGGAAATGTTCAAAGCGCTTCACGTACGTTATGATGCTGCAGTCCTTAGCAACGACCCTGCAAGGCAGGCCAGTCTTATCTACATACTGAAGATTGGGGAAAACTCTTCTTGCCAAAGTCCACCTCATGAACTCGTGGAAAAGCCAGGATTCCAACTGGGGGTTCTTTGCGAGGAACCGCACCATGCTTCCGCTGCACCGTCTCTCACATGTTCCCCAACCACATTGGGAAAACTATCATGACTGTTGAAATGAGACAAGAAATACGTATGGAGACCTTTGCAAACTCTGCTGGCTTGGAAAGTCCACTGTGTTCATCGAGAGAAGAAGATCCGTGACCTCTGGGTCCGGCCAAGGAGCAGTTGTACACTGTGACTGGATACCTGCACGGTCGAGTCTTGTGAGTCTAGGGGGGCTCTTGCTTCTCGCGGCATGGATTTGCAGCTTGTCCTGCCATAGAGGATGGCTGGGGTCTAGATGGAGAATGAAGTGTCACGGGGGGAGGGAAAATGAGTGATCGCCCTCTGCGTCCCTTGGAGTCTGTCCCCATCTCTTCCCAAGCATGCAGTTGAGGAGTCCCGCTGTGCGGTCCACACCGTCCATCATCCCAGAGATGTTTCAGGTCACAGTGTTGCGCCAGTCTGCTGCCAGACAGGTGGTGGGGTTACGAGACATTTCCGTAAGAAGCTGGAAAGGGAAGTGGGATCAGAAAGAAAGAGAAACGGGGAATAAGTACGGAAGCTGTCGAGGAACACCGACAGCCACTTAAGGACAAAGGAGGTCACCACAACTGTAGGACCCACAGTACTTCGGGCTGCTTCACCCCATGACCTTGCCTGCCCCTCCACCCATCACCCCTCTGTACAGGCACAGAGGGGGAGCCGCATGACGCCATGCCATTCCCCCCTCCCCTCCCCCGCTCTACCTTGACTGAGGAGCTGAAGGTTGCGGACCTCTTCCCGCACCTGTAGTTGGAGCACCTGCTGGAGGACTTCCTGCCGCTGAGACTCGTGGATAATCCCCATGCGCTGCAGCTTCTCCGCGTTTAATCGTAAGAGCGCCCGTCCTGCCAAAAAAACGACCAAGGCTCACTCACAGGCTCACCAATCCCATGGTCAGCTTTCGTTGCCTGACACCAAGAGGTGGAGGAAGAAAACATTTTTAAAAATGGTGGCGTCACATGCAGTGTTATGTCACTTCCGGGAAAAACCCAGAAGTGACAGAGGGTAGCTCTAGGAACTGCTGAGAACTCTATGAGTTTTACTGTAGAGCTTCCGGTGATTCCTACAGCTAACCTAATTTCACTTCCAGGTTTCCCCCAGAAGTTACATAACAGCACATGCGATCCTGTGGCCCCCATATCCCTGTTCCCCCAACCCTCCAGCCTGACAATCCTACTCATTCAGTGGGACAAGTTGGCACAGCTGGGGCTGTTCCACATTGTCATTTTCGTTGCTTGTGTGTCTCCGTTGCTTTGGCTTTCCCCCCTCTTTTCTGCCTGCGTTTTGCTCCCTCTAGTGATCAATTTGATATTACATCACCGTATGTCAGGCAATGTCGTGGGATTTCCCCCGCGTCTACTCAATCCTGTTCTTTGAGGATTGAGTAGACACAGGGAAAATCGCATGAAGCTGCGGGGCAAAATGCGACCGCGCAGCAGCTTGTGTGAAATTGACACGTGCCATCGGGGCAAAAGGGAGGCGTGAGCGCGGAGCAGCGCTTGTGGGAAATCACCCAGAGTGTTGGACTGGATTGGCCTGCTCCAACATTGGCTTCTCTTATGTGCTTAAGCAGTCAGCTAACAACCATATCTTGCTGCCGACGCTCCGAGACACTATGGGATAATAGGTATTTTTTAAAAAAACAAGTGATTTTAAGAGCACTCACTGACCTAGCTTGGCACCAGGTATGAAGAAATAACCAACTCAAAAGTGCTCTCACCGAAATTTTGGCTGAGCTCTCCCCTACTATTGAAAATAAGGTCGCCCTGCAAGCCAATCAAACAGAGCACGGTCCGCACAGCCAAAACTCCCCATTTGCAAAACTGAAAAGCCACCAACTAATTTTAATCAGAAAATGGCACAGTGGTGACTTGGCCCCGCCGATGGCACAACTGGCCAAACGCTCGTTTCCAAAGACTTTACTTTTTTTCTTCCATCGACCGCTTGCATCGAGATGTGTGTTGTTTTGAAGGCTCCCCGTACTTGCTGGTGGAACGATGGGAAATTGGCACGTCCCCTTTGGAATGCATTAGAGTTTCCCATCAGCTACCTCTCCTCCCATCCGTGGAAGAGGGATTTTGTAGCCTGCTTTGTCCCCGTCTCTTGGGGGTACGATTACTAATGCGTCCTTTATTTCTCACAGGAGAACCTGAGTGGAGCCGTTCCATTAGCGTTCTTTACTGTGCCTCCAGGGCCCGAGGCGCTAGATTACAACCTTTGTATCTCCAGCCTCCCCCCTCCCAAATCTCCATTTCTTTCTGCATCCCTGCCTCTCAAACTGGGACACACACACAATACCCACTAGTGAACGAACAGGGGGCAGGGGATGGAAGCAGGGATTCGACCTGTTCCCTTCCTCCTTTCTCTCTCCGCTCCCCGAAACCCAGAAAGATGCTACAAACGACGCTGATTATCGGCTACGTCCTACAGACAGGAGACGGGGCTGTGTTCGTCAAACACGTAAAATATTCATCCCGAAATTGCACGTCTTGTCAGTCCCGATGTTCGTCTGCGAAGATTCCTTTGTTCTTTCCCATCCAACCACCCCAGAGTTACTCTTTTAAGTCAGCCTGGCTGACTCAGGAGGACGTCATTTCTGAAAGGCTGTTCGAGGTGCTTTACCTACCGGGAAGGCATAAAGACACGAGGATCTCCGCGTAGCAAAAAAAAGATAGATGACACCAGTCCCTCCAGGACAATAAGTCCAAGGAAGAAGAAGACGAGGAGGAGGGTAGTGAAGGTAAAGGTAAAGGTTCCCTTGCTCGAAAGCCAGTCGAATCCAACTCTAGGGTTGCGGTGCTCATCTCCGTTTCAAAGCCGAAGAGCCAGCGCTGTCCGAAGACGTTTCCGTGGTCATGTGGCCGGCATGACTAAACAATAAGGCGCACGGAATGCTGTTCCCTTCCCACCGAAGTGGTACCTATTTATCTACTTGCAATGTCTTGCTTTCGAACTGCTAGGTTGGCAGGAGCTGGAACTAGAGACGGGAGCTCACTCCATCATGCGGCACCTGGGTCTCGAACTGCTGAACTACTGACCTTCCACAGCCTGCAGTTCAGCGTCTTAACCACTTGAGCCACCGCAGCTCCTGGGTAGTGAAGGGCGGGGTATACATCCAATCTCGTCTTTTTCTTTAATCATTGCCCGAGCCAAACCCCCCAAAACAACTGAAGCAGACCCATGGAGCGGACGTTGAAAGTGAAGAACTATGCTAGCACTTTATTATTAACTTTTGGTTCTAACACTACATTTAGATTAACTGTTGCTGTGGTTTTATATGTACTGTTGGAATTTTTACCCTGTTCTGTAAGCCGCCCTGAGCCGGCCTTGGTCGGGAGGGCGGGATACAGATTAAATCAAACAAATCAAATCAATCAATGGTAAGCTACAAAAAATAAAATAAAAAAATGGGAAGCCAGTGCCCTGACCCGGATAGCCCAGGCAAGCCCGCTCTCGTCAGATCTCGGAAGCTAAGCAGGGTCGACTCTGGCAAGAGCACTGTGGTCGGGGACGCTCCATCGTCTGGAAGTTCCAGCTCCCCGAGCTGCGAGGTTGGCCCATACTAGATCTAGGGCGTTTTCGGCGGCGGCTCCTTCCTGGTGGAATGAGCTCCCGGAGGAGATCCGGGCCCTGCGGGACCTTGTGCAGTTCTGCAGGGCCTGCAAGACGGAGCTCTTCCACCAGGCTTTTGGGTAGGAGCCGCCGCCACTATCTTCGCTATACCATCCTCGATGTACCGTCCACCTACCAGATTCCATGGAGGGGGTTTAGTTTGATTGCGTTGGGGCACTCCCACTATTAAGTCTGTGGGTCGCAAACATGACTCGCTGAGCATCTTGTATAAAGTATAGATTTGTATAGCTTTGAAGCACCAGTTTTATTGTATATGTAAAATTGTTTTATTGTTTTACTATTTTAAATATTGTTGTTAGCCGCCCTGAGCCACTGGGTAGGGCGGGATAGAAATCGCAAAATAAATAAATAAGTAAATAAATAAATAAATAAAGTCATTGGATGGGAGACCTCCTTGGAATACCAGCAGTCGGGAGGCGGGGGCAGGCTTTGTTCAGCCACCTCTCTGAATATCCTCCAGGCCCCCAGTAGGGGGTCAGTCACCAGTGGTCGCCATGACGTCCAGGTGCGCACACAGTCAGTCACCAGAGGTTGCGATGATTCCCAGGCACACACGCACACACACAAAAAAAACACACAAAAAAAGGGAAGACAATATAATGGAGTAAAGAAAGAAATGCTGCTTCTTAGCCACCAATAATAGTGGAAAGTGCCATCAAGTCTAAGATGACACGGTGATCCCTGGCGGGGTCTTCACATCAAGAGACATTCAGAGGTGGTTTCCCAACATTCAGAGGTGGTTTCCCATTGGCCGCCTCCGCCCCACGACCCTGGTATCCTTTGGAGGTCTCCAATCCATATACATATACAGTCAGGTATGGCTGCGAGAGTTGGACTATAAGGAAGGCCGAGCGCCAAAGAATAGATTCTTTTGAACTATGGTGCTGGAGAAGACTCTCGAGAGTCCCTTGGACTGCAAGAAGATCAAATCAGTCAATCCTAAAAGAAATCAACCCCGACTGTTCCCTGGAAGGCCAGATAATGAAACTGAAGCTCAAATACTTTGGCCACCAAATGAGAAGGGAGCACTCACTGGTGAAGACCCTGATGCTGGGAAAGACTGAAGGTCAAAGAAGACGGGGACTGCAAAGGATGAGATGGTTAGACAGTGTCATAGATGCAACAAACATGAAATTGAGCCAATTTCAGAGGACGGCGGAAGACAGGAGGGCCTGGCGGGAGCTGGTCCATGGGGTCGCGAAGAGTCGGACTCGACTGTGCGACTGAACAACAACAATCCATATACTTGCCAGGGTCGACCTTGTTTTGCATCTGAGATCTGACGAGATCGGGCTAGCCTGGGCTATCCAGGTCAGGGTATCATCCTATATGATCATCGTATATAGTCCTAGTTTCGGCGGACAGCCACGTTAGTCTGCAGTAGAGCAGCTGGATTTGAGTCCAGTAGCATCTTGGGGACAGACAAGATTTCCGGGGCACGTCAAATATCTCTCTGTCAGATACAAGGAGGAATGAAAATCCCTGTCTGACAAAGGGAGGCTTGACTGTAGAAAGTTCATACCCTGAAAATCTTGTTAGTCTCTAAGGCAGGGGTGTCAGACATAAGGCCCGGGGGCCGGAACTGGCCCATCCAAGGCTCTGATGTGGTCCGCGAGCAACTATTACTTATTGATTGATTTGTTAGATTTATACCCTGTCCTCCCTGCCAAGGCAGGCTCAGGGCGGCTTCCGTAAAAATGTTAAAAACAGAATAAAATCATACAACGATTCTAAAGTGTTATACGTAGATATCACATGTTGGACGGCGAAAGAAACAAATTTCCGAGTATTATCCATAACAGGTGTCAGTCGGTACTAGCAATAGCCGATGGACGAATTCCAGGGTAAGGCTCTGATTTTAAATTGAGATGTGCGCGGGAGGGAACAGGAGACTGCTTGAAGGGGGGGGGAGTGGGTGGAGCCAGTATGGTTGTGGCTTCGGCATGGCGGAACAACCTTATCCGCAGCAGTCAAGCAGTGTGGGAGCATCTGCCCAGTGCTGCACCGCTAGCTCCCCAGTCCGCCTGTATGGGCTTTCCTTTGCACTCCCCTTCCAGCCAATGTTCCCTCTAAGCTGAGTTAGTGTGAGCCAGCTCACAGTTTTTTAGCCTCCGGCTCACACGTTTGCCTTAGCTCAGAAAGGAGGGCTCCGGAGCAGACTAATTTATGCAGTTAGCCAAATTGCTCGCTCACATCTTTAATGCCAGTCGCCCACAAAGTAGAATTTCTGCTCACGCGACTCCACAGCCTGGAGCAGGGGTGTCGAACTCATTTGTTATGAGGGCCGGATCTGACGTAAATGGGACCTTGTTGGGCCGGGCCACGCGTGTCATAAAATGGAATGCCAGGAAGCGGAGATATAAACTTTATAAAGGACACAAACACAAAGGGCTTTTTTAAAACTTAAAATAAAAACATGCTTAAAACAGTAGCACTCTCTGCAATGTTTTGTTTATTTAACCGTGTCGGATAACTGACCCCTCTTGCTCTGAATTACTGTATCAAAATGTCTGTGCTGTTGCAATCTCGAGTACGCTGTTCAGGTGTGCATCTGTAAGCTGCAAACCTACGATGACGCAGCAGCAGCAGCAGAACCGGAAGAAGCAGTAGAAGACAGTCAGTTCCACTGCGGGCCTGAGAGAAGCCCTCTGGGGGCCTGATCCGGCCCCCGGGCTGCATGTTTGACAACCCTGGCCAAAAGGGAGCCTTGGTCCCAGCCCATGGGGCCTTGCAGTGAGGATATATCAACTCGGAGGTTATCAGCTGCTGTCCTTTATGCAGTTTATCATGTCTCCTGGTACCTGGCATTCTGGAGCTGCGGTGGCTCAAGTGGTTAAGATGCTGAACTGCAGGCTGTGGAAGGTCAGTAGTTCAGCAGTTCAAGACCCAGGTACCACATGATGGAGTGAGCTCCCATCTCTAGTTCCAGCTCCTGCCAACCTAACAGTTCGAAAGCAAGATATTGCAAGTAGATCAATAGGTACCACTTCGGTGGGAAGGTAACAGTGTTCCGTGCGCCTCAGTGTTTAGTCATGCCGG
>NW_015160918.1:38205-41798 GCF_001447785.1 Gekko japonicus
AAAAGAAAAGAAATTGATTATGGAACGTTTTATTTTAACATGATGAATAAAATATTTTAAGACAAGGTGTTCAAATATTTTCCAAATCATTTCCAAAAAATATGTATGGTATCAGATTGATCTAATTTCTGTGCACTGAGGACAAGCAAGCTGTAGGTTACAAACTGAACTCTCCAATGCAAGAACAAGATGCATTTCTTCCTTTAGGAGGTGCTATTGTCAGAAGACAATAAAAAGGTTTCAGTTTTGTTTTTGCATGTGGGTGGGTATTCTGTTTGTAATAATTGTTTGGATACACATATATTTAATATGCTAGTTGTGATAATTTCATGCCAAGTAAAAATGTTCATAGTCATATTTTATGTTCCTAAAGTAACAGAATGACTTTCAATCTAGAAAAGACAAAAGAAATGCTAATGTAGCATTTTTTCAATTTTTCCGAAAATTTCCGTTTTCCCCCCGAAAAAAACTGGAAAAAACCCGGGTTTTTTCCCAAGCTTCAAAATTTCCGGAAATTTTACATCTCTAAGCAGGGCTGACCTCGCTTAGCTTCCAAGACGTGACGAGATAAGGGCTAGCCTGGGCCATCCAAGTCAGGGGAAACACAGAGGGGGTTTGCCATTGCCTGCCTCTGCGTAGCAACCCTGGACTTCCTTGGTGGCCTCCCATCCAAGTCCTAACCAGGGCTGACCCTGCTTAGGTGCCGAGATCTGATCAGATTAGGCTAGCCTGAGCCATCCAGCTCAAGGCAAGAGAGAAACAGAGGTGGTTCGCCATTGCCTGCCTCTGCCTAGCAACCCTGGGCTTCCTTGGTGGTCTCCCATCCAAGTACTAGCCAGGGCCAACCCAGCTTAGCTTCTGAGATGGCTAGTCTTGACCATCTAGATCAGAGTAAATAGGGCTGTGGTGCAGCAGACGTGCTCTAACAATGATAGAATCACAGAATCACAGAGTTGGAAGGGACCATCTAGTCCAACGCCCTGCTCAATGCAGGATCAGCCTAGACCAGTGGTGGCGAGCCTATGGCACGGGTGCCAGAGGTGGCACTCAGAGCCCTCTCTGTGGGCACGCGTGCCATCGCCCCAGCCAGGCCCAGACCGTCATTAAAGTGTCGGATTCTCTGCCAAATAATTTTAAGTAAATGAAAGCATTTGGGATTGCTTTCCTTACTTTGTTTGGATCATCTTAAGTGAATGCATGAGTGGTTTTTTCTAAAGTAAAACCTCAGTATTCAGGTTAAATTGCCGTGTTGGCACTTTGAAATAAATAAGTGGGTTTTGGGTCGTAGTTTGGGCACTTGGTCTCTAAAAGGTTCGCCATCACTGGCCTAGAGCATCCCTGACACGGGTTCGTCCAGCCGCTGCTTGAAGACTGCCAGGGAGGGGGAGCTCACCACCTCCCCAGGCAGCCAATTCCACTGTGGCACAGCTCTGTCAAAAAGTTTTCCCTAAGTTCCAGCCGGCACCTTCCCGCCCTTAGTTTAAACCCAAAGTGTGCCAAACTGAGTCTTGTGGGCGGTCCCGTTTGCATTCACCTTGAGGCCTGCCAGTTAGAGTAGATCATTCCGACCTTGATAAACCAGTGGTCTGATCAGCACAAGACCATTTCATGCATTCGTGGGCTCGTCATAAATTTCTCAAAGACCTTTTAGAAAAAAGCAGGGCGGACACATCAGCCTGCGAGACCCCATCCGACTCTCTGCTGATGCCTTCACGAGATGTGCAAAAAGGATAGCTTTTTTTTTATGGCTCATACATCACTCTATAAACGCCTGGAGAGATAAGCCAGGGTTGGAATTCAAATAAAGGAGGCAAATTAAGTTGCCAATCACAAAAGCGGCCACGTGTCCCCCATCCTACGCTGGAAGAAGAATGCAGGGTATCATGTACAGTTGGTGAATTACTGTTCGCTGCTACTAAATGATACGGCTCAGAAACCAGATGCTTATATGATTATACATGTTATAACCACGGCTAGGATTTTGTATGCAAAGTACTGGAGAAAAGAAGACGTTCCTTCAAAAGAAGAAATAATTTATAGATTACTGGAAACGGCGGAAATGGACAAATTAACTTTAAAATTACGAGATTAAAAAAGACGAAATCTTTGAGAAGACCTGGTCAAGACTTTACAGATGGATTGAGGAATACCTTAAAAGATGTAAAACGTAATTATTAAAATATAAGCTCTGCATTTTAAATGGTTAAATTGGGTAGGTGCATAAAAGAAATGATTCCATCGATGTAAAATGTAAGTAGTCAAAATGAGTACATTTCCGTGGTCATGTGGCCAACATGACTAGACACCGAGGTGCACAGAACGCTGTTATTTTCCCACCAAAGCGGTACCTATTTATCTACTTGCAATTTCTTGCTTTCGAACTGCTAGGTTGGCAGGAGCTATGGCCAGAGACGGGAGCTCACTCCGTCCTGCGGCACCCGGGTCTCAAACTGCCGAACTACCGACCTTCCGACCTGCGGTTCAGCGTCTTAACCACTTGAGCCACCGCACTTGAGCCACCGCGGCTCCCTTGGTATCTGTAGTTACTGTCTTTTTCTTCTGTAGAAAACTAATAAAATGTATTTTTTAAAAAAATGATACGACTCGATAGACGGGGAACTGAGCTGTGTCCGTTGGAGACCAGCTGCAACTCCAGGGGATCTCCGGGTCCCACCTGGACAATGGCAACCTTAATGGCCAACCTTTTTAGGACACATCTGGCCCAGCCCTGGCCGATTGCCCTTGCGGGACACATTGCAGCGGTCCCTGGGGCCAAAAGCCCATTCCTCACGAACCTCCCCAGCCGACCCATTTCTCTCCTTTCCGCTAGCTCTCCTTTGCTTTAATCCCCCACGGGAGCCCTCCGGCGTCTCCAACCCGTCCCCCATTTCATTATCACACAATTGGTGCCGCACGGCTGCTTGGAATGACCTGTCACTCGGCATCTCCTTCCACCTTGAGACAAAGTGTCCCTGGCGTTGCCGGGAAGCGTTCTCTAAAGGAGACCCAATCATCCGTGGCTTTACTACTTAAGAAGCCAATTACCGGCAATGCTCAAGGCGATGAGGTGCCACACAGAAAGATCCTTTCTTCACCGACCCCCCCCCCAGTCCCTTGACCAGTTTCCACTAAGAAAGCTCCCCCTCCCCCCAGTAACGGGTCTACTACAGTAACGGGTCTGGAGCCACAGTACCCAAGATTCTGGCGAATTGGGGGTGGCTGCCTGTGGAGGGTGGGATCCGAGGGAGAGATTTCACCTTGAATATATGAGCCACCCAAGATTCTGCCGTTTGAACCTGCCATTTTCCCCGGGGGAACTGATAAGAACATAAAAATATCAGAAGAGCCCTGCTGGATCAGACCAGTGGTACATCTAGTCCAGCCTCATGTCCCACTCAGTGGCCAACCAGTTCCTCTAGAGGGTCAACAACAGGGGAGAGAGGCCGAGGCCTTCATAAGAACATCAGAAGAGCCCTGCTGGATCAGACCAGGGGTCCATCTAGTCCAGCATCCTGTCTCACACAGTGGCCAACCAGTTCCTCTGGAGGGCCAACAGCAGGGCAGAGAGGCCGAGGCCTTCCTAAGAACTTCAG
>NW_015160918.1:42365-50349 GCF_001447785.1 Gekko japonicus
TTGCCCAAGGTCATCCAGTCAGGTGCAATTGGAGGAGTGGGGAATCAAACCCGGTTCTCCCAGATTAGAGTTTGCGCACTTAACCACTACACCAAACTGGCTCTCAAAAGTAAACTGTATTGAATAAAGAATATATAAGCCGTATGTCTGGTGTTTATAATTAACAAATACAAAATTCCACTGATTTTATAACATCCACGATAGGTGCAATATCAAATTTCCACACACACTGGTAAAGTTCGAAGAACGAAGTGAGCAATGTGTTTCAGATAGATGATCCAGAAATGACAAGTTCCAAGCAGAATCAGGAAACCGCAAAAGAACTTCTTCTCTAAGGAGCGCGCTGGCTAACGACTGTCCCGTTTCACATTGAAACTTTTTCAAAGCAACACCAACACTCCATTATTTTCTGCAGCAAATCTCAGAAGAGAACTCTTCATAAAGTTTCTATATGATGCATTTCCATGCAGCCATTCCTCGAGACTGGCTCAAGGGGCCTTCCCTTGAGAATCGGCCCCAGGAACAGTGTGGGAGGTAGGGTTGGAGGTTTCTATATTAGAGACATTTCCATGCAGCAATTCCTTGAGATTGGCTCAGGGGGATTTCCCATGAGAATCAGCCCCAGGAACAGTGTGGGAGGTAGGGTTGCCAAACTCCAGGTGGCACCTGGAGATCCCCTGCTGTTACAATCGATTTCCAGATGACCCAAATCAGTTTCCCCTGGAGACAAAAGGCTGCACTGGAGGGTGGACTGAGCCCGTGATCCCTCTAAGATGAGCGAGTGTGAGCTAGCTCACAGTTTTTTTAGCCTCCGGCTCACACCTTTCTGCCTCCGCTCAGGAAGGAGGGCTCCAGAGCAAACTGATTTATGCAGTAGCCAAATCGCTCGCTCATAACTTATTGGGATTCTTTTTAAGTAAGTCAGCAGAGTATTAAGAGACTGAGTCCATGGTGTGTTTAAAATATACAAGTTTACTATAAACCTAACATGGGGAAAAGGTACACAGGATATAAAATAACAAAGAGCTAATATGGCTACGTCCTTACAGCTAAAGGTAAAACGGGAAGAGAATGGCGTCTCCTGCTCAGTCAGAACAAAGAGAGGAAAGAGAAGCCAATATGCTAAATACCTGACACCTTGGTTTCCAATCAGACTAGCAAATTAGCTCCAAAGTTCCCGGGCATCCTATTGTCTAAACAGATTGGTTACAAACAAACATGTGACTTAACAAACATCATTAACCTTGTAAATACTGAAGTGTTTTCAACTCGTAATACCCAACAGAGAGGCTTACAAACTCCTTTCCCTTCCCCTCCCCACAACAGACACCCTAAGAGGTGGGTGGGGCTGAGAGAGCTCTATTTGAGGGCTGCTCATGAGAGAACAGCTCTGAGAAAACTTGTGACTGACCCAAGGTCACCCCAGCAGCTGCACGTGGAGGAGTGGGGAATCAGACCCGGTTCTCCCAGATTAGAGTCCACGCTCCTAACCACTACACCAAACAGACACAAAGATTCCATATTTGCAGCCCCCCCTGCCATTCAGTTGTATTGGTCATGCTGACCGTAGGAAGGAAGGCTATATGTTACTTCTTTTTCTGTGAGGACCATTTCTTGTATCTTGGGAGAAAGAGGATGGAGAGAAATCTTATCTCCCACTCCTGCAACCTGGGCCCATATATAATATCTAGTAGAAAATAATTCCCACTGAGCAAAACAGCATTTCTCCCAGAGTGCTCATCTAGTGTTTTTAGAAAAAGAAGACGAAGAGATTGGATTTATACCCCGCCCTTCGCTACCCAAAGGAGTCTTGGAGCGGCTTACAATCTCCTTTCCCATCCCCTCCCCACAACAGACACCCTGTGAGGCAGGTGGGGCTGAGAGAGCTCTTCTGAGGACTGCTCATGAGAGAACAGCTCTGAGAGAACTTGTGACTGACCCAAGATCACCCAACCAGCTTCATTTGAAAGAGTGGGGAATCAAACCTGGTTCTCCAGATTAGGGGCCACTGCTCTTAACCACTAGACCAAGCCGGCTTTAGAAAGCGGACAGTGCTAAGTGGACCTTTTGCCCAGTGAGGCTTCCGACGGGCTGTGCGGATTAAAAGGCATCCTGTTAAACAAAGCTTCTGCCTGAAATTTGAAAGAGCCACAATTAGAAGAAGAAGAAGAAGAAGAAGAGATTGGATTTATATCCCGCCCTTCACTACCCAAAGGTGTCTCAGAGCGGCTTACAAACTCATTTCCTTTCCCCTCCCCACAACAGACACCCTGGGAGATAGGTGGGGCTGAGAGAGCTCTTCACAGAAACTGCTCTTTTTCAAGAACAGCTCTTATGAGAACTATGGCTTGCCCAAGGTCATCCAGCCAGGTGCAAGTGGAGGAGTGGAGAATCAAACCCGGTTCTCCCAGATTAAAGTCCACGCACTTAACCACTACACCAAACTGGCTCTCAATTAGAGTTAGATACAACTCCGCTCTCTGATCTTTTGTGGTTGGCCCCGCCCTGTGCGGCAACCATTTTGTATTTGGCTCCGCCTTCTGCGGCAGCCATTTTGTGACTGTGCCCACCGCCCCGTGTCAGAGTTCCAATGGTGGCCAAAAATGTTGGGGACCCCTGGCAAAGAGGGACCTTTGGCCTGATTCTTCGTCTCCTTTTGGTATTCATAGGCTACGGTCCCGGAACGGCAATGGCGGAAGAACAAAGACGAAGGCAGGACAAAGGTCACTAAGGAGGGTTGGAAACCTGGCAAGCGGGCTGTGCCACTGGATTGGGAAAGGGATGACTCACACCCAGCAGCTCCCATGGGCCGGCCCTGTGAGTCTTTAAACCCGGAGGAAGTCTCGATTGGAGCGCATAGCAACCTGGCAGCGCTCAGGAGGTTGACGGTGCTTCCGCTGCATCACACCGGAGCCAATTTTCCTGTGCATGAACATTGGCTAATTAAGCATGGCTAATTAAGGAGCCGCGGCAATTAACGCAACAGAAATGTCGAGGCCTTTGGTGGCGGTGGCCAGAATTGCTTAATGGCATGTCCCCGAGAGAAAGGCCAAGAGCTGGCTCACGGCAAGCGGCTCCCAAGAGACGGAGAGACTGCCCTGGGCATGCTTGACAGGAGTCTATCCACTGTGTGATACAGACAGCGGGAGCCAAATGAAACAGGGCAGAGACAGAGGCCGAGGCCTTCATAAGAACGTCAGAAGAGCCCTGCTGGAGCAGACCATCTAGTCCAGCATATCTGTTTCTCACAGTGGCCAACCAGTTCCTCTGGAGGGCCAAAAACAGGGTATAGAAGGTGAGTCCTTCATAAGAACACCAGAAGAGCCCTGCTGGAGCAGACCAGTGAGGGTCCATCTAGTCCAGCATCCTGTCTCACACAGTGGCCAACCAGTTCCTCTGGAGGGCCAACAACAGGGTATAGAAGGTGAGGCCTTCGTAAGAACATCAGAAGAGCCCTGCTGGATCAGACCAGTCCATCTAGTCCAGCATCCTGTCTCACACAGCGGCCAACCGGTTCCTCTGGAACGCCAACAGGGTATAGAAGGTGAGTCCTTCATAAGAACACCAGAAGAGCCCTGCTGGAGCAGACCAGTGAGGGTCCATCTAAGTCCAGCATCCTGTCTCACACAGCGGCCAACCAGTTCCTCTGGAATGCCAACAACAGGGTATAGAAGGTGAGGCCTTCATAAGAACATCAGAAGAGCCCTGCTGGATCAGACCAGTGAGGGTCCATCTAGTCCAGCATCCTGTCTCACACAGCGGCCAACCAGTTCCTCTGGAACGCCAACAACAGGGTATAGAAGGTGAGGCCTTCATAAGAACATCAGAAGAGCCCTGCTGGATCAGACCAGTGAGGGTCCATCTAGTCCAGCATCCTGTCTCACACAGCGGCCAACTGATTCCTCTGGAATGCCAACAACAGGGCATAGAGGCCGAGGCCTTCATAAGAACATCAGAAGAGCCCTGCTGGATCAGACTGGGGGTCCATCTAGTCCAGCATCCTATCTCACACAGTGGCCAACTAGTTCCTCTGGAGGGCCAACAACAGGGCATGGAGGTTGAGGCCTTCATAAGAACTGAGAGCCAGTTTAGTCTACTGGTTAGGAGTGTGGACTCTAATCTGGGATAACCGGGTTTGATTCCCCACTCCTCCACATTCAGCTGCCATTGTGACCTTGGACAAACCATAGTTCTGATAAGAGCTGTTCTTGAAAAAGAGCCGTTTCTGTCAGGGCTCTCTCAGCCCCACCTACCTCCCAGGGTGTCTGTTGTGGGGAGGGGAAGGGAAAGGAGTTTGTAACCCACTCTGAGACTCCTTTGGGAAGTGAAGGGCGGGGTATGAAACGAACCTCCTTCTCCTCCTCTTTTTGGCTGTCTTCTGTCTTTCCAGGGCTAATAAAGTGGAAAAAAGGACTACATCTCAACCAGCCTTCCCCCCCACACCAAAGGCCCCCTCCCCACGGCTGTGACTCCCCTTAAAAATCTCACAAATCTACCAGCGTCTCAACCAGTAAGGCCGTCTGTGGTTTATTTGTTAAACTAAAACGTCCCCAAGTCCTCCCAGGAAAACAAACCTCTGGATTATTTGAAGTACCCCCTTTTTGCATGTTTTCCTGCCCTCTGATATCCTGCTTGAGGTCCAGTCTTTTACGGGGAGGTGAAAAAAAATAACAAACCCTTGAGCATTGCTTGACTTCATGTCTGCAAGAAAACAAAGAAACCCACCTTGTATTTTTAGAAACAAAAACCTGGCCTTCGGTGTGTTTGGGGCACCGTGTGCTATTTCCCAAAGGAGAGCATGGAAATCCATCCCGGAAGCCCGTGCCCAGAGAGACAGCATCTCTTTGAAAAAGATGCTGAGCCCGCGGCGCCCATTATCCAAAATCGCCCTCCTAGCGACTGGGTAATAGGTACCCAGCAACCAGCAATTTCCCCCAGACAGAAGCAAAGCTGCACGTGACTCTGGGTGTTTTAATCTCATTTTAGCAAACTGCTGTCCATGCTTGCCTCTCTCCTCCTCCTCCTGGCTTCCTGAACCGCCTGGGATGTGACCTGGAAACGGAACAGATGCGGGGGTGGCCTCTGGAGGTCGGGAAACCCCGGCGGGCCCAAAGTCTCCAATTTGCCCTTGCTGCCTTGCTTCTTTCCTGAACGGGTCCTGCTTCTCCTTTCATCCAAATCTTTCCTCCAAGCTCACCTTTTGTCTTCAGATCATCTTCCTTCATTCTCATTCCACCTATCCTGTTAGCCTTTCGGCTAAGATGCCTCAGGATAAGAACATCAGAAGAGCCCTGCTGGATCAGACCAGTGGTCCATCTAGTCCCACATCCTGCCTCACACAGTGGCCAACCAGTACCTAGGGAGGGCCAACACCAGGGCAGAGAGGCCGAGGCCTTCATAAGAACATCAGAAGAGCCCTGCTGGATCAGACCAGTGGACCATCTAGTCTAGTGTTCCATCTTACACAGTGGCCAACCAGCTCCTCTGGAGGGTCAACAACAGGGCATGGAGGCCGAGGCCTTCATAAGAACATCAGGAGATCCCTGCTGGATCAGACCAGTGGTCCATCTAGTCCAGCATCCTGTCTCACACAGGGGCCAACCAGTACCTAGGGAGGGCCAACAACAGGGCAGAGAGGCCGAGGCCTTCATAAGAACATCCAAAGAGCCCTGCTGGATCAGACCAGTGGGCCATGTAGTCCAGCATCCTGTCTCACACAGTGGCCAGCCAGCTCCTCTGGAGGGTCAACAACAGGGCATGGAGGCCAAGGCCTTCATAAGAACATCAGGAGAGCCCTGCTGGATCAGACCAGTGGTCCATCTAGTCCAGCATCCTGTCTCACACAGTGGCCAACCAGCTCCTCTGGAGGGTCAACAACAGGGCATGGAGGCCAAGGCCTTCATAAGAACGTACGAAAAGCCCTGCTGGATCAGACCAGTGGGCCATCTAGTCCAGCATCCTGTCTCACACAGTGGCCAACCAGTACCTACGGAGGGCCAACACCAGGGCAGAGGCCAAGGCCTTCATAAGAACATCAGAAGAGCCCTGCTGGATCAGACCAGTGGTCCATCTAGTTCAGCATTTCATCTTACACAGTGGCCAACCATTTCCCCTGGAGGGCCAACAACAGGGCGTAGAGGTCGAGGCCTTCATAAGAACACCAGAAGAGCCCTGCTGGATCAGACCAGTGGTCCATCTAGTCCAGCATCCTGTCTCACACAGTGGCCAACCAGTTTCTCTGGAGGGCCAGCAACAGGGCAGAGAGGCCGAGGCCTTTCTCTGATGTTGCCTCCTGCCTCTGGGATTCAGAGGCTTAGTGGGTTCCTCACCGAGGAACCAAGTTTCCACTGCAAACTCCAAGCACATATCTGCTTGTCCGTTCCTAGAGTGGACCTGAAAACAACATACTGTGTTAACTACAAAGCTAGTCCTGTGAATGGTTCAATGTGCCTCAAGATTTCGGTGCACTACACACTGACCTGCGGGCAAAGGCAGAAGATGGGGGGTGTCTCCGCCCTGGCATACACAGGGAAAAGTGGTCTGGACAATCACGCAACTGATTCCGCACTGTGGGGGAAGCCATGATTGCCGGTAAGTCCTTGTTTTCTCCTTACAGGTTGGTTCGGATGACCCCCTTTCACCATTTGCGCCCTCACCCTCCACATGCCTGACCTCGTACCTGGGAGCCCTCAGTCCCGGGCTGCTGAAGGAGTTTAACGGTCCTCCCTCCCGCCGACCTCTGGCTCCGCCCATCGTGCCAGGTCAGACTGGCCCCCGAGGTCCTCTGCAGCCGGTAGTTCAGGTTCTCCGCCGACACGGTGTGTTCTAGCAGGTTCTGGCAAAAGTTGAAGTGAGCAGCCGCAGCTGTGGGGTGGGAAAGAATGGAGCTGAAAACCGGTTGCCCACACCAGTGCTGATATGAACAGCAACCAACCACGACACCAACCGTAGCACAGATCGCTCAAAGTGTTTCGCACACAGGACCTTGGGTTAGAGTTGCCAACTCCAGCCTGGGAAGTTTCTGGAGATTTGGGGGCGGTGCCTGCCGAGGTGGGGAAAACAGGGGAGGGGGTTTCGCCTTAGAATCTATGGTATACCATAGAGACTGCCCTCTGAAGCTGCCATTTTCCCCTGAGGAACTGATCTTTGTGGGTTCGAGTTCAGTGGTCATGCCCTGACTTAGATGGTCTAGGCTACCCCAGTATCGTCAAATCTCAGAAGCTAAGCAAGATCAGCCCTGGGGTTAGTACTTGGATGCAGGGGTCATTAGCATAGCTCATTAGCATAACTTATTTGCATATGCCACCCCCCCTGACATCACCGGAAGTGTGTCAGAAGGCAACCCCCACCGCTCAGGCTCCACTGGACTGTTTTGGACCGGGGGGGCTGGGGGAGCTCTGCAACTTACCTGGCTGCTTCTTGCTCTGACTGAGGGCTGCTGGGAGCAGGGGGCGGGGCTTGTTGCATGTGCCCGCCCCCTGGGCTCTTTACTGCCGGAGCTCCGCTCCTGTGCGCTCCTGCAGGAAATGACCCCTGCTTGGATGGGAGACCACCAAGGAAGTCCAGGGTTGCTACGCAGAGGCAGGCAATGGCAAACCCTCTTTGTCTCGGAAACCCCTATGGAATCGCTATGTCAGCTGGGACTTGATGGCAAAAAAAAAGAAAAGTAATTCCAGGAGAACTCTGGGCCCCACTTGGAGGTTGGCACCCCTACCTTTGGTTATCGTTACAAAAGGGGTGCCACCTGAGGCTTCCACTCCCAGTTGCAATGGGCAGAATTCCTAATACATAAGAACATCAGAAGAGCCCTGCCGGGTCAGACCAGTGGTCCATCTAGTCCAGCCTCCTGTCTCACACACTGGCCAACCAGTTCCTCTGGAGGGCCATCAACAGGGCAGAGAGGCCAAGGCCTTCAGAAGAACATCAGAAGAGCCCTGCCGGATCAGACCAGGGGTCCATCTAGTCCAGCCTCCTGTCTCACACA
>NW_015160918.1:50457-52027 GCF_001447785.1 Gekko japonicus
TGGCTCTGGGATTCAGAGGCTTAGTGCCTCTGAATGTGGAGGTTCCCCTCAGCCACCCTGGCAGGTAGCCATTGATAGACTTGTCCTTCATGGATCTATCTAATCCCCTTTTAAAGCTGCACATTCCTGTGGCTGTCCAATGCTTTCGAAAAATTATAATTTCTATGATTTACTCTGAAGTCTACTTAATCTCCATACCGGATTAGTAAAGCACACTTTTTTTGGAGCTTACACATCGCACAAGTTCTACTTTTAGTTGGACTTACTCCCCAAAAAGAGCCTACCACTACTACATCAAATAAGCCTTTGTGGCCAGGCTGCTGCCAACAGTTCCCCTGGAGGTCCAACAACAGGGCATAGAGGCCAAGGCCTTCGTAAGAACATAAAATGCATTAGACAAATAGTCCTCTGATGGATTAGACCAATTGTCCATCTAGTCCAGCATCCTGTCTCACACTTCCTCTGGACAGTCAACAACTTAGCGTAGAGGCTGAGGCCTTCCCCCGATGTTGCCTCTTGGCTCTGGGATTCAGAGGCTTAGTGCCTCTGAATGTGGAGGTTCCCCTCAGCCACCCTGGCTAGTAGCCATTGATAGACTTGTCCTTCATGGATCTATCTAATCCCCTTTTAAAGCTGCCCATTCCTGTGGCTGTCGCTACCTCCTCCGGCAGTGAATCCCACATTTTAATCCCTCTCTGTGTAAAGTAGTATTTCCTTTTGTCTCCCCTGAACCTACTGCCCATCAGCTTCATTGGATGCCCTCGAGTTCGAGTTCCAACGCTTTTGAAAAATTATAATTTCTATGATTTACTCTGAAGTCTACTTAATCTCCATACCGGATTAATAAAGCACACCTTTTTTGGAGCTTACACATCGCGCAAGTTCCACTTTTAGTTGGACTTCCAAAAAAGAGCCTATCAGTACTACATCAAATAAGCCTTTGTGGCCAGGGCACACAGCAGTGTTTTACAGGGCCGCTAACCAATGTTCTCTCTAAGCTGTGGAGTCTTGTGAGCAAAAATTCTGCTTTGTGAGCTGCTGGCATTAAAGTTGTGAGTGAGACCGATTTCACACAAGAGCTGCGCCGCAAAAACCAGGATCACGAAACCGCGGGGAAAATCAGGCGAAGCCGCGGGTCAAAACGCAGCCGCGCAGCTTCGAGTGGCAAATTGACCAATAGAAGCGGGGCAAAGGGAGGGCGGCTCTGGTGTGAAATCGGTCTGAGTGATTTGGCTACTGCATAAATTAGTTTGCTCTGGAGCCCTCCTTCCTGAGCTAAGACAAAAAGGTGTGAGTTGGAGGCTAAAAACGGTGAGCTGGCTCACACTAACTCAGCTTAGAGGGAAAACTGCGGTTAACACCGCCCTGCCAACTGGGGCCTCTTTCTCTCTCTCTGATAGCCAGGCTGGGCTGCTGATTTCATTAAAATGCAATGCAATTAAACGTTTTGTCCCAGCAATTAAAAGCTTTATGGGGGGGAGGGGGGCAAGGCTGTTTGGAAGGAGAACCCCAAAGGGACTAGTTGGCCCATTAGTAGCCATTGCATGTCTGCGACCTCAGGGCCTGCTCT
>NW_015160918.1:52044-85249 GCF_001447785.1 Gekko japonicus
GGAAAATCATTATTACGATCCCATTTCGACAGCACTTTGCAGGATGCAAAAAACTGCATTAGGGCTCTGATCACCTCCGGCCAACCGAGAGCTAATTATGTCGTCAATCTTAATGGGGCATGACAGAGAGCCGTCACTGATGCCCCCCCCCCATCGCCTTCATGCTGCACTGATCATACATCGGTCCAGGCCAGGGGAAACACTGGCTCCCGTGCTTGGCCAATCAGGAACCAGCCTTGGGAACATTTGTCTCTATCTGTGCTTGTTATTAATCTTGGTGAGCAGCCCTGTTGAAGCAGCGGAACAAAGTTAGAGTCCGGTGGCACCTTTAAGACCAACAAAGCTTTATTCAAGGTGTGCGCATTCATGTGCAAGGCACACTTCCTCAGATACACAGAAATGGAAGGTAACAGTTCAAACTGATAGACAGAGGCTGAAGAACAAATTGGCATGTGACATGATGAAGCGGTTTTAAGATATGTGGGGACAAAACGGGAATAACAAGTTTCTACAGCCAACAGTTGTCTGGATTTAATTAAGGGGGAACAATAGTGAAGCAATCAGTAGGTCAAAACAGGAGATAAATGTGTAAAAGTATCCTTTCTAATTTTGGGGACTGAACTGAGACTCCTTGCTATGTTCCATTCGTCGCCTCTCAAGCATGGAGGAGAAGAAGAAGAGAAGAGGAGAGACTGGATTTATACCCCGCCCTTCACTTAGGGTTCCCAAGTACTTACTGCGATTCGGTGGGGGACACATGCTCCCCGGCCAGAACATTCCTCCCTGTAACGCACCATGCCAGCGCCAGGAAGTGACGCCGGGCAACGCTCTGACAATGGGGCTGAAAACTCGATGGTACCAGAGCGTCGCCCGGCATCACTTCCTGGCGACGGCATGGTGCGGCGCTAGAAATGTGAAGGCCCGGTAAAAAAACGGAAAACTTCGGGGAAAAACCGTTTCCCCCCATTTTTTTCCTGAGTATTCTGTAATAATTGTTTGGATACACTATATTTTTAATATGCTAGTTGTGAGAATTTCATGCCAAGTAAAAATTTCCATAGTCAATTCAATTCAATTCAGTTCAAAACCTTTATTGGCATGGATCAGAATCATAAACAGTCACCCTGTCCATAGTCATATTTTATGTTCCTAAAGTAACAGAATGACTTTCAAACTAGAAAAGACAAAAGAAATGCTAATGCAGCATTTTTCCAATTTTTCCGAAAATTTCTGTTTTCTCCCCGAAAAAAACCAGGAAAAAAACAGGTTTTTTCCCGAGCTTCAAAATTTCCGGAAATTTTACATCTCTATGAGGCGTGTCTGTTGTCCGTGTGGGAATGCTCCTGGGAAGACGTATGTGTCCCCCACCAAATCACGGTAAGTACTTGGTAAGCCTGCCTTCACTACCCAGAGGAGTCTCAGAGCGGCTTACAAACTCCTTTCCCTTCCCCTCCCCTCAACAGACACCCTGTGAGGGAGGTGGGGCTGAGAGAGCTCTGACAGAAACGGCTCTTTTTTTCAAGAACAGCTCTTATCAGAACTATGGCTTGCCCAAGGTCATCCAGCAGGTGCAAGTGGAGGAGTGGAGGATCAAACCCAGTTCTCCCAGATTAGAGTCCTTAACCACTACACCTAACCACTACACCAAACTGACAACTGGAGGTAGCTAGCAGCATTTTTTTTCTTTTCTTTTTTTGGGGGGTGGGGTGCACCATTATCTCAGAGAAATACATTTCAATTTTCACCGCATTGCGTGACAAATCAAATGGAAGTCCAGGGTCCCTTCTAGAGTTGCCATTGGGAACTTCCTGGAGAATTGAGGAGTGGAGCCAGCGGAGGGCGGGATTTGGGAAGGGGGTGCTCAGCAGGTACGATGCCATAGACCAGGGGTGGCCAAACCTGCTGTTGGATGTTACAAGTTAGAACACTTCTGTTTAGTATTTACTGGGTTAATACTGTGTACTGAACCACATGTTTGTTTGTATCCTATCTGCTTAGAGAGCTAGAAAGCCCGCCAGATTGAGATGTAGTTTGTTGTCCTGATTGGGGAATGAAGTAGCTAGAATTAGCATTTTATGACTCTTTGTTCAGAGCAATAAGAAGCTCCAGTCTCCATTAGCCTGAGGATGAGTTAAGATGTCTCCTTTAGTCTTAGGAAGATCTAAGTAAGCTATCTAGTTATGAGGATGTAGAAATAAAGCTCTTTGTTATTTTTCATCCTGTTTACCCTACCCTTGTTAGGTTGATAGTAAACTTTTATATTCTAAACTACCATGGACTCAGACTCTTTTATACTCTGCTAACTCTGCTGAATTAACTTTATAAGAAAAGAAATTAAATACAAAACCCCAATACGTGCCTTGCCTTTATTCAAGAATAAACGTCAGATGTACGAGAGCCGCAGGACATGAACAGAATTTCCAATTTCATTGGAAAATGCGCAAATTTGCTTTTTGTTAACATTAAATGAGACTGCCAAAAATAAACAACAAAAGGCGTAAAAACAGATATTGATAATGATATTTATCTGTCCAGTTATATTTATTTGTTTGCCAATTATATATATTATAATTATATTTATTTGTCTAAGAGAGAGAGGGGTGGGAAGGAAAAATGAAGGAAGTGGAAAGAAAGGGAGAAAAAGGGAGAGAGAAACAAAGAAAGCAAATAGATGGGGAGGGAGGGGGAGGAAGAGAGAGAGAGAGAGAGAGAGAAGTGGAAAGAAAGCAAAGAAATGGAGGGAGGGGGAAAGAAAGCAACTTTAAATGTGACCTCCAAGCCCCCCTGCCCCCCCATGTCAGCTAGCTTGGCTTGGAGAAGGGATTTAAAGAGACAAATGCCTTCTCCAAGCCAGCCGGCGGGGGTAGGCTTTGAGAACGCATTTAAAGTTCCTTTCTTTCTCTGCTCCCCACCACCTCAAGCCTACCCAGGGAGGGGAACACTGGCTGGGGAAGGGAAGACCTCCCCTTTGCTTCCACAGCCATCCTGCTGGGTGCCACATAATCTGTGTGAAAGAGCCGCTTGTGGCTCCCGAGCCACAGTTTGGCCACCCCCGCCATAGAATCTACCCTCCAAAGCCCCGTGGAGGGCAGAGTTGGGGGGGATGTTTCCACAGAGCTTCCATCCAAAGATTCCATTTCCTCCATGGCAATTTTTTCACTTTCTATCCCGTAAACCTGCTCACGGGTATCTTCTGTGATGAATCTAGGCTTGCCAACTCCAGGTTGGGAAATTCCTGGAGTTTCAGGGGAGTGGAGTCTGGGGGAAGGCAGGGTTTGGGGAAGGGAGTAGGGATGTGCATTTGGTTCGGACGAACCGAAAAAACCCGAATAATGCCTATTCAGCATTATTCGGCCCGCTGAAAGCTAAATCAAATTCTCTAATTTGCCTTCCCTTCAGTGATAGGAAGGGTGGGGATTATTATAACCTATGGGGGCAGTCCCCATAGGGTATAATTTAGCTGAATGTGATTCGGCCAGCCGAATGCCACCCCAATCGGCTTGCATTGCCGAAAGTGGCATTCGGGAGTCATTCGGATGGCCAGATTACATTTGGCCCGATTCGGTCAAATCCAATGGGCCGAATTTTTTTTTTTGCACATCCTTATAAGGGAGGAGCTGTGATGCCATAGAGTCCACCCTCCAAAGCAGCCAGTTTCTCCATGGAAACTGATCTGTGTCGTTTGGAGTTCAGTAGTAATACCGGGAGGCTGCCAGGCCTCACCAGGAGGTTGGCAACAAACACGCAGGAAACATGGCAAGGATGAGTAAACATGGGGAAACGCTGTGTTCAAACAAAACACACCGTTCTGATATGCTGCTATACTTTCATACATTTGATTAAATCATATACTCATATGATACAGTCGAGACCCTAGTGCAGCCTATTAATTATAGTAGAGGTAAAGGTTTCCCTTGCTCGAAAGCCAGTCAAGTCCGACTCTAGGGTTGCGGTGCTCATCTCCGTTTCAAAGCCGAAGAGCCAGCGCTGTCCGAAGATGTTTCCGTGGTCATGTGGCCGGCATGACTAAACACCAAGGCGCAAGGAACGCTGTTACCTTCCCACCGAAGTGGTACCTATTTATCTACTTGCAATTTCTTGCTTTCGAACTGCTAGGTTGGCAGAAGCTGGAGCTAGAGACGGGAGCTCACTCCGTCATGTGGCAACTCGGGTCTCGAACTGCTGAGCTACCGACCTTCCACAGCCTGCAGTTCACATCTTAACCACTTGAGCCACCGCAGCTATTACTATTACTTATTACTGCACTTATTACTACACTTATTATTACACTTATTACTAAGTGTACTATTAATTATAGTACACTAATAATAATGACATAAAGAACAGTATATACATTTTGTAGGAAAGTCCACAACTACAGAGACGAATACGCAGACAGGATTCAATTGTCTTGCTTTCAGAAAAGAGATGCAGCAAACGTCAATGCCAATATTGTAGGCTGTCTTGCTTTCAGAAAAAAAGATGCAGCAAGCATCAATACAACACGCCTCCCAGGCAAAAGTTGTGTGTTTCGAGAAATTCTTCTTCAGGCAAACTACTTCTCCTGGGACTGAATTACAAATACAATATAACACAATATCCTTCACATAATACCCAGCAGAAAAAAAGAGAGCTAGCTGGCTGCACTCACCCAAAGCTCACAATCAGGGGTCTTGTTGTAGAAAAAGAGCTGCCGGAGCTCATTAGCATAACTCATTAGCATAACTTATTTGCATATGCCACGCCCCCTGACATCACCGGAAGTGACAGAAGGCCACACCCCCTGACATCACCGGAAGTGTGTCAGAAGGCCCGGCTACTTACCCTCCTGCTTCATCCTCATTCCCAAACGGAATGAGGATCGAAGCAGAGGGCGGGGTAAAGAAGGGGGCGGGGCTTCACCACGTGACCGCCCCGCCCCCTAGAGGTTCTCTTCCCGAGCTCCGTACCGGAGCGCTCCCCCCCGCCTAAAGCCCTGCTCACAATGCTACAATGCACAAGTCAAGAAATTCTGTAGAAGGCTTTTCCGGTTCCCCATGGGAACAACCCAGAAAGACCACTCTAATAAAACACAGCTGCGCAGATGATTCCAAGGAAATTAAAGGGACAGTACTTTGCTCAGATTTGACCTGAGTGGCTGAGACCCAAGAGGGAAGTCCCTTCTTCACACACAGGGAGACACATATGGGTGCTTGCACACACACACACCAAACATCATACTTTCAGTCCACTTTCGATGCACTTTGCAACTGAGTTTTACTGTGTGCAACGGCAAAATCCGCTTGCGAACGGCCGCGGAAGCGGGTTGAAACTGCATTATTTAGCATGTGTGTGAAAGTGCCGATTATATATTCAAGCTGTTTGGGGGTTTCTTAGCAGCTCTGTTTCTCTCCCTCTGCACTGCCTTTTTCATCATGGCCGTGAAAACACCCGGAGATCCACAGACGAAAGAAGAAAAACCAACACTCAGGTGGGACTGCCCATTTCCAGCCTTTGTGTCTGTCCGGATGTCTGCCTGAACAGCCTTTTCGACCGCATCGGATACGTGTGCCTTCCCCGTCTCTTCCCTTCCTTTCCACAGACAGCCGAACAAAGCCCCAAAGACCACAGGCGATATTGATTCGCTCCAAAACAATCCAACGGATCGACAGAGACGGCTGTGCTCAAGATAGTTTTCGTGGTGGTGTGGGGAGGGGAGGGGAGAGGCATCCAGCTGTCGGCTTCCACATCAGATGCAGGCAAACAATTCACCGCGCCGAACGGATGTCGGGCATCGGCTGGGGCGGCCCCCCTCGGCTTGTGGTATATCATTCCACACCAGCTGGGAGCAATCGGCAAGGATACACAAGGGGGGGGGGAGAGAGAGAAAATCCGGAATAGCATCCCCGCGTGAGCTCTCCCATTTACCAAGAGCTAGGTTCGAGTCTGGTAGCACCTAACTCTGTCTCTCGAAAGCTCATCCCCTGAAAATCTTGTAGGTATCGAAGGTGCTACTGGACTCAAATCTGGCTCTTCTAGTAGAGGAGGAGGAGGAGGAGGAGGAGGAGATTGGATTTATCCCCCGCCCTTCACTCTGAGTCTCAGAGCGGCTTACAAACTCCTTTCCCTTCCCCTCCCCACAACGGACACCCTGTGAGGCAGGTGGGGCCGAGAGAGCTCTTTCAAGAAATGCCCTTGAGAGAACAGCTCTGAGAGAACTTGTGACTGACCCAAGGTCATACCAGCCGCTGCATGTGGAGGTATGGGGAATCATATTAAATCAAAATTAATTTTGATTTAACAAAGTTTACTCTTTTATCCTTCGCATATCTCGACTGTAGTCGTATTTCTTCCCAATTGGTTAGGTTTATATTCATTGATTTCAAGGTTTCGAATGTTTTTAACTCATTGTTTTCGTTCAAGAGTACTTCATACGTTACCCTCTTAGCATCTGTAATTAATGTTGGCATTATGAAAGCTTCTAGTGGAGATACCCACTTTGGGGTTTCAACGTAGAATCTTTCTTTACGTTTTTTCCAAACCTTCATTAACGCTCCTCTTATTATGTGGGTATGAAAGTTTTTTTGCATTCTATCTTTGTCATACCATACCTTCTGACACACTTCCGGTGATGTCAGGGGGTGTGGCATATGCAAATAAGTTATGCTAATGAGCTCCTGCACCTCTTTTTCTACAAAATGACCCCTGGTAGTGGTTAAGTGCACGGACTCTAATCTGGGAGGACCGGGTTTGATTCCCCACGCCTCCACTTGCAGCTGCTTGATGACCTTGGGCAAGTCATAGTTCTGACAAGAGCTGTTCTTGGAAAAGAGCAGTTTCTGTCAGAGCTCTCTCAGCCCCACCTACCTCACAGGGTGTCTGTTGTGGGGAGGGGAAGGGAAAAGGAGTTTGTGAGCCGCTCTGAAACACCTTTGGGTAGTGAAGGGCAGGGTATAAATCCAATCTCCTCCTCCTCCTCTCCTCTTTTTGCACCCTGCTCTGACCTGGAGGGCCAGGGCAGCCTTTTCTCATCAGCTCTCAAAAGCTAAGCAGGGTCAGCCCTGGTCAGTATTTGGATGGGAGCAGGGGTCATTTCGTAGAAAAAGAGGTGCAGGAGCTCATTCGCATACCTAACTCATTAGCATATGCCACGACCCCTGACATCACCGGAAGTGATGTCAGAAGGGGAGGCGAAAAAGGGGGGAGGCATCTTCAAAAGCCTCCCCTCCCCTTCCCCAGGCAGCCTGCCAAGGCGGAGTGTGTGGGGGGAGTGAAGAGAGAAGGGGTTTAAAGTTTAAAAGCCTTCTCTCTGGAGTTGCACCACCGCGGCGGCGCAATCTTGTCATTGTATTCTGTGGGGCCACAGGGTACAATAGGAGATTGCGCTGCTGCTGCAGCATGACTCTAGAGAGAAGGAGTTTAAACTTTAAACCCCTTCTCTTTTCGCTTCCTCCGCAAGCCTGCTGGGAGCTGGGGGTGGGGCTTGCCGCCACTGCCCGCTCCTGGGCTGCCGGAGCGCTGCTCCAGCTCGCTCCGGCCCCAAATGACCCCTGGATGGGAGACCACCAAGGAAGTCCAGGGTGTGCCATGCAGAGGCAGGCAATGGCAAACTACCTCTGTTCCTCTCTGCCTTGAAAACCCTACAGGGTCACCATAAGTCGACTGCAATTTCACATCACTTTCCAACAACAGATATTTTGACCCGGATGGCCTGGATCTGGATGAGGATGTGGAGGGGCTACTCGTTAAATTTGCAGATGACACTAAATTGGGAGGAGCAGCGAACACACCAGAAGACGGATACAGAACTCAACAAGATCCAAATACACTGGAAAAGTGGGCGGATGTGAACAAGGTGCGATTTAACAAGGATTAGTGATGACGAGTTCTACATCTGGGTAACGAAAATGAGGGACACGCATACTGGATGGGGGATGCAGGTTAGCTCCCCTTCACTGACAGCTTTCAAGAAGAGGCTGGACGCATATTTGTCAGAGATACTTTTGGCTGGTCCTGCATTGAGCAGGGGGTTGGACTAGAGGGTCTGTATGGCCCCTGGCAACTCTACGATTCTGTGATACACTTCTAGGCAGCAGTGTGTGTGAACAAGATCTTGGGGTACGGGCGGACCGCAACTTAAATATGAGCAGCCAGTGTGATGCGGCAAAAAAAAAGGCTAATGCGATCTTGGGGTGTATCAACAGAGGCATAACATCCAAATCACAAGATGTGATAGTTCCGCTGTACACTGCATTGCTACAAGCATAGACGGCTTCAAGAGGGGACTGGAGAAACATTTGGAGCAGAGGTCCATCAGTGGTTATTAGCCACAGGGTATAGATGGACGTGGTTAATTGGTTAAGACGCTGAACTGCAGGCTGTTCAGACCCGGGTGCCGCAAGACGGAGACCCGGGTGCCGCAAGACGGAGTGAGCTCCCGTCTCTAGTTCCAGCTCCTGCCAACCTAGCAGTTCGAAAGCAAGAAATTGCAAGTAGATAAATAGGTACCACTTCGGTGGGAAGGTAACAGCGTTCCGTGCACCTTGGTGTTTAGTCATGCCGGCCACATGACCACGGAAACATCTTCAAACAGCGCTGGCTCTTCGGCTTTGAAACGGAGATGAGCACCGCAACCCTAGAGTTGGATTCGACTGGCTTTCGAGCAAGGGAACCTTTACCTTTACCTTTATCACACATTTTTGTCTCCGCTCAGGAAGGGATGGCTCCAGAGCAAACTAATTGACGCAGCAGCCAAATCGCTTACTCACAACTTTAATGCCAGTGGCTCACAAAGTAGGGTTTTTGCTCACAAGAGGGAGCACTGGTGGCCACCACCCTGGTTCAGAATTCCGAACGATGCCCATGGGGTCAAAAACGCTAGGGATCTCTCTCTCAAATGACGCTGGGAGGTACTCCTCAGACCACACATGGCTCACGATATGGATGGAAGCACACGATCCGAGAAGCGCTCCCCCCTTACACCGCCGCAACTGATGCCGATGGACCTCTCCGACAATCTGCCGCTCATGGATCACTGCGTAATCCAAGAGCTGTGCTCTCGCCGACGGTGTGCAAAGCGCACGGGAATCGGTGCGCTGACCTGGAACTGGTATCAAAAAAGTCCGTCTCGCGCTCAACAAAAAACCAGCGTGATCGGAAAAGGCAGGTATATATTTTCGAGGCGAACTGAAACGCCAAAACCTCTCACTGTACAGAGTTAACGGCTGGTTTTGTTATAGAGAGAGGCGGACGCAGGGCAGCAAAAAGAGAGAGGGAAGGAAAAGAAACCCTAGGGTCGGGGTGGGGGAACCAGTTTCTGAAATGGCAAGACAGATCCACCCTTTGATGGAAGAACACAGCCCTGGAAGGCAGTTGGTTATGACACCTGCACTCTTAACCCTCTGGTTCAGACCTTCTCAACGTGCAATAAAACACAAGGAGGTGTGGTTTCTGAAAAAGATCCGTGGTTCCCTTGGTGCACAGGGGAACGCTTTGGGCTTAAGATCACCAGAAGAGCCCTGCTGGATCAGACCAGGGGTCCATCTAGTCCAGCATCCTGTCTCACACAGTAGCCAACCAGTTCCTCTGGAGGGCCAACAACAGGGCATAAAGGCCAAGGCCTTCATAAGAACATCAGAAGAGCCCTACTGGAACAGACTAAGTGTCCATCTAGTCCAGCATCCTGTCTCACACAGTGGCCAGCCAGTTCCTCTGGAGGACCAACAACAGGGCAGAGAGTCTGAGGCCTTCATAAGAACATCAGAAGAGCCCTGCAGGATCAGACCAGTGGTCCTTCTAGTCCAGCATCCTGTCTCACACAGTGGCCAACCGGTTCCCCAGGAGGTGCCAACAAGAAGGCATAGAAACCAAGGCCTTCATAAGAACATCAGAAGAGCCCTGCTGGATCAGACCAGTGGTCCATCTAGTCCAGCATCCTGTCTCACACAGTGGCCAACCAGTTCCCCAGGAGGTGCCAACAAGAAGGCATAGAAACCAAGACCTTCATAAGAACATCAGAAGAGCCCTGCTGGATCAGACCAGTGATCCATCTAGTCCAGCCCCTAGACTCAAACTTCGTTCTGCTGACGGTGAAATAAGAGATTAAAAATTCAGTTTTCTTCCAGGCCGTTTCCCTAGGCCAGCCCACAAAACTATATAAAACTTTCAAAAAATTATTGGAAACTAAATAGCAGTAAGCAATATAAGCAAAAAAACCCCACTCTGCCACCCCAAGCATTATTTTGCTTAATGGCTAATCCGGGGCTGGCTTCGAATTCGGAGCCGGTTGGCTTTTCAAACCACAAAACTGCTTACCTGACAGTGCATTTTACTGACTGGTAGGGTTGCCAAGTGTCTTACCTGGCGCGGCAGGGGAGAGTCGGTTCCAGCCCGGGACATTGACGCGCGCACGTAGTGCTACAATGACATCGCTCGGAAGTGACGTCATCACGCCGGGCATGTCACCGGGCGATGCTCTAGCAATCAGCCTAAAAACTCTATGGTACCATAGAGTTTTCAAGCTGATTGCTAGAGTGTCACTTGGCAACGTGCTCGGCATGATGACGTCACTTCCGGGCGACATCATCACCCCGGGCACGTCGGCCGAATCCGTGCACTTTGGGGGCGGGGTTCCCCCCTGTTGGCCGGATCCAGACCAGCGGGTTGAGGGCCCTTTGGGCGGGCAAACCCCCGCCCCCCGGGGGACTTGGCAGTCCTACGGACTGGAGCAATAAGCAACAGATTGGCTGGTCAATTTGAGGCAGAGAGGGACTGTGGGAACGCAGTAGGCCCGTTTTGGGCAGCCTGGCACAATCCGCTTGCTTTTATTTTCTTCCCAATACTGGGCAAACCCTCGATTTCCTGCCCCCCCCGCCTCTTTCTTCCGTCCTTCCGTACAATCAGCCGTCTGTCCTCTCCTATTTTCCCGTGCCCTCCCTTCTCGGAAACTACCTATGCAGGTCACCGTTAACCGAGGAGGATTAAGATCTTGGCATCCTCTGTCTGCCAGCTCAACGCCCTCCCGCTGACAGTGAGGACCTCCCCCGCCCCTCCGGCTCATTGTCCACCTCATAGGATAATCCCTTCCTCTCCCGACCCCTCGCTGATCTCATTCATTCTCCAGGCGGGCCACACAAAATGGGGAGAGAATGGGGAAAGGATGAAAACAGCTCAATCTGGCGACGCCACCAGACTTCGAAATCTGCCGGCCATTTCCTCTGCCCGGCCTCTCTTAATCCCATGTCAAGTGGGGATTTCCAGAAACTTGAATGCACCCAGATGTCCAGATCTGGATGACCCATGACGCCACCCCATGAGCTCGCACGGTAGCAGGGAATCCAGCACCCGGTTGGCCAAGTCCCGTTATCAAAGGCTCGCTCGTAACGGCAAAGATCCTGAAAATAATTCCGCAACCATTCTCCGTAACACTGGTTTGCTTCCAAATATCCCAGTGTTTGCCCTTCCTAATTGGACTCTTTTAACACCTCAAGTGATATAATTTTTAAAAAAGTATATTTTGGTTAATTCCTCATTTAAGCGACTAATCAACCAATCAATTAAACTGAGATAGCATCAAATCTCCGGATTATATAACAACAACGTTTCAAAATTGGATCTTCCTCAGGAGCTATTCTGTAGTGTACAAAAATACAATTCTTTAGAGTATATACTATGTAAACAATAGAAAATAGTATAAAATCCTGGTACAGTCTTACTTACAGAGTAGTACAAAAGCGCTCTGTATTCATGAAGTGCTTGACAAGAAGTCATAAGAAATCTGTAATATAATAAAGTTCCTCTTGTTATACTTATTTTCTGATTGGGTCGTGTTTGTCCATATCTATCTTGTGTGAGCAGAGGTCGATTTGGGGGGGGGGATCGCGGGGAATCGCAGTTCCCCCGGGTGAGGGGCGAAGCCCCGCCCCCCGCTTCTGGCCACCCTGCTTCCGGTCCTCATTCAGCCAGGAGGAGGCAGGAGAAGAGGGAGGGTAAGTTGCTTCCTCCCCCCCTCTCCCCACCCCTGCCTACCCGGGGCCAGGGAGGGCCTTGGCGGGGCTTCCTCGCACTCCCGCACCTTTAAGACTAACCTTTAAGACTATGACTAACTGAGTAGTTGGTGTGGCCTTATGACACACTTCCGGTGATGTCAGGGGGTGTGGCCTTATGACACACTTCCGGTGATGTCAGGGGGTGTGTCATATGCTAATGAGTTATGCTAATGAGCTCCCCTAGCTCTTTTTGTACGAAACGACCCCTGTGTGAGAGTATGAGGGCATTGTCTCTACAGGAGAGACCTGCAGAGACATGTTTCTCCATGGAAGGCCATGTAGAGAGAGGGAGAGGACAAAGCGAGAGAGGAGGGGGTCAGAGGGCAGCTCCCAGGTTCAGACAAAGAGCGGCATCTCATTCGAGGAGATAACACCTGTACACTAAACTCGGAATGACGTAGCACCCTCCCCTCCAGTCTCCAGGCATGCTGAGTCGCTCACTCCATCACTCTGAACGTCTCTTACCTTGAAAACCCTATTTTGTTGTTGATCAGTCGCACAGTCGAGTCCGACTCTTCGCGACCCCATGGACCAGGTCACGCCAGGCCCTCCTGTCTTCCGCCGTCCTCTGAAGTTGGCTCAATTTCATGTTCGTTGCATCTATGACACTGTCTAACCATCTCCTCCTTTGCCGTCCCCGTCTTCTTTGACCTCCAATCTTTCCCAGCATCAGGGTCTTCTCCAGTGAGTGCTCCCTTCTCATTAGGTGGCCAAAGTATTTGAGTTTCAGTTTCATTATCTGGCCTTCCAGGGAACAGTCAGGGTTGATTTCTTTTAGGATTGACTGATTTGATCTTCTTGCAGTCCAAGGGACTCTCCAGAGTCTTCTCCAGCACCATAGTTCAAAATAATCTATTCTTCGGCGCTCGGCCTTCCTTATAGTCCAACTCTTGCAGCCCTCCATGACTACTGGGAATACCATTGCTTTGACCATGCGGACTTTTGTTGGCAGGGAGATGTCTCTACTTTTTATCAAGCTGTTTAGGTTCGCCATCGCTTTCCTCCCAAGGAGCAGGCGTCTTTTAATTTCATGGCTGCTGTCACAGTCTGCGGTGATCTGGAATCCCAGGAACGTGAAGTCTGTCACTACTTCCACGACTTCCCCTTCTATTTGCCAAGGAGTGATGGGGCCGGATGCCATGATCTTAGTTTTGTTGATGTTGAGCTTCAAGCCCACTTTTGCGCTCTCCTCTTTTACCCTAAGCAAGAGGCTCTTTAGGTCCTCTTCACTTTCTGCCATTAGAGTGGTATCGTCTGCATATCTGAGGTTGGACTCGATGGCACAAACATACACACTCTGGAGATAAAGTGTAACGCCTGGAACAGTTCCACACCCCACCTGGGGGTCAGTAACTTCTCTACCGATCCTTCATGGTCTCCAAGAACCAAGAGCCCAGCTCCTTTTCCTGGGTCTTCATCTCTGTCAAGATTCTCCACCATTTTGCACTAATAAAGTTCAGCTCCTCCAGAGAGTACAACACCCAAGTCTTTAAACAGCTGTCTTTGATTGATGAGCCCGTGGGAACTAGAAACCCCACACAGCAAGGCTCTCAAATCAAATATTGTGAGATAGCTTCGCAGACACTTAAGTTAATTTCGGTGCTACGATACGGTATCAGTCACTGTGTTTCTGGAAGGTGCAAGGCGCGAGTCCAATAAAGATAATTTACTCTGCTGTTTAGGATTAGCGCCTTTTCTCCTCTGTGCCTTCAACAGCTGCATAATAGGAAGTCAGTGGGCATGGCTTTGGTGTAGTGGTGAAGTGCAGGAACTCTAATCTGGGAGAACCGGGTTTGATTCCCCACTCCTCCACTTGCAGCTGTTAGATGACCTTGGGCAAGCCGTGGTTCTGATAAGAGCTGTTCTTGAAAAAGAGCAATTTCTGTCAGAGTTATCTCAGCCCCGCCTACCTCACAGGGTGTGTCTGTTGTGGGGAGGGGAAGGGAAAGAACGGATTAAAGGAAGTACTTCTTCACCCAAAGAGTGATTAACACTTGGAATTCACTGCCACAGGAAGTGGTGGCGGCTACAAGCATGGACGGCTTCAAGAGGGAATTAGATAAGCATATGGAGCAGAGGTCCATCAGTGGCTATTAGCCACAAGGTATAGATAGGGACTCTGGGGCAAGAGATGCTCTGTCATCTTGGTGCTTGGGGGGGGGGGGTCAACAGTGGGAGGGCTTCTAATGTCCTGGCCCCACTGGTGGACCTCCTGATGGCCCCTGGTATTTCTGGCCACTGTGTGATACAGAGTGTTGGACTGGATGGGCCTTTGGGCTGATCCAACATTGGCATCTCTTATGTTCTTATGTTTTTATGAAAGGAGTTTGTAAGCCGCTCTGAGACACCTTTGGCTAGTGAAGGGCGGGGTATAAATCCAATCTCTTCTTCTTCTTCTAATATGGAGATGCAGTGATACTGGAAATGACACCTGTTAAATTTATCCCTGTCAAGCAGATGTTAGAAGAAGAAGAGATTGGATTTATACCCCGCACAGAGCCTCTTCTAGAAAACAAAATGACCCCTGTATACTTGCCCAAATCTGAGTCCCAAACTGCCTATGAACACCTGAACATGTGAAGGTGCCCTATACTGAATTAGATCCTTGGCCCAATTTTTCTCCAGGCCAATTTGGCCAGGGATCCTGGAGAGTTTGTCATCTTCTGGGCATGGAACGGGGGTCACTGGGGAAGTGGGGGGGATTTTTGAATTTCCTGCATTAGGCAGGGGGTTGGACTAGATGATCCCAGAGGTCCCTTCCAACTCTATTATTCTATGAAAGTCAATATTGTCTACTCGGACTGGCAGCAGCTCTCCGGGGTCTCAAGCAGAGGGAGGTATTTACATCACCCACTGCCTGGTCCTTTTTCACCTGGAGATGCCGGGGACTGAACCTGGGACCTTCTGCATGCCAAGCAGATGCTCTACCAACTGAACCACAGCCCTTGGTGCTTGTGACAGCTATCGTTTACAGCCATTTGCAGAAATCTTCTTCTTAGCTCTGGTCTCCTGAGTGTAACGCTCTTCTGGGGGCATACCAGGAGAGGCAGTCCCAAAGGTATTTATTTACTTATTTATTAAATTTATACCCCACCCTACCCCGAAAAATGGGCTCAGGGCAGCTCACAACATAAAAACAACAGCTATAAAACAGTAAAACAATAAGTAACAATTGAAGGTAAAAATCAGATCCCATGCCTTACAAAGTAATCATTCCAGAAGACTCCAGTGCCTAGATCAGGGGTGTCAAACATGTGGCCCAGGGGCCGGAACAGGACGGAGGGCTGCAATCCGGCCCGCAAGGCCCTGGCTGTTTCCTGCTTCCTTTTCCAGTTCTGCTGTTGCAATAACTCAAGAGGAAGAAGAAGAAGAATAGATAAAATATTGCAAGAGTGCTAATGTTTTAAGTATGTTTTATTTTAAGTTTAAAAAATCTTTAATTGCGTTTGTGTCCTTTATAAAATTTATATCCCCGCTACCTGGCATTACAATGTATGACACACATGGCCCGGCCCAACAAGGTCTCATTTAAGTCAGATCCGGCCCTCACAACAAATGAGTTTGACACCCCTGGCCAATGTTCCCTCTAAGCTGTGGAGTCGTGTGAGCAAAAATTCTACTTTGTGAGCTACCGACATTAAAGTTGTGAGCAAGCGATTTGGCTGCTGCATAAATTAGTTTGCTCTGGAGCCATCCTTCCTGAGCTAAGACAAAAATATGTGAGCTGGAGGCTAAAAAACTGTGAGCTAGCTCACACTAACTCGGCTTAGAGGGAACAGTGCCCCTGGCCTAGATGATATCCAAAACAGTAGGGCACTGGAAGAAGGTCTTGTACAATGCTGTGGACAGGTACGTAGGTCCCTAGCTGTTAAGGGCCTTAGAAGTTATTGGAGTTTTGTATTTATTTTAATTTCTTATAAAGTTAATTCAGCAGAGTTAGCAGAGTATAAAAGAGTCTGAGTCCATGGTAGTTTAAAATATAAAAATTTACTATCAACCTAACAAGGGTAGGGTAAACAGGATGAAAAATAACAAAGAGCTTTATTTCTACATCCTCATATCTAGACAGCTTAACGAAGAGACATCTTAAGTCATGCTAAGACTAATGGAGACTGGAGCTTCTTCTTGCTCTGAACAAAGAGCCATAAAATGCTAAATAGTAACACTCCATTCCCCAATCAGGACAACAATCTAGATCTCAATCTGGCGGGCTTTCTAGCTCTCTAAGCAGATAGGATACAAACAAACATGTGGTTCAGTACACAGTATTAACCCAGTAAATACTAGATAGAAGTGTTCTAACTTGTAACATCCAACAGAAGTCAACACCATAACCTTGAATTTGATCCAGTACTCCACCAGAATCCAAGGCCCACGCAGAGCGAGTTACAGCATCTTCTAATGTTAGTGTAAGTCAAATACAATGAACAGGGCAAGACAGCCAATGGCCACTACAGGAGGGCTTGGACAACTGAAGTTGGAAAACGAGGCCCCGGTCACACGGAGAATTTGCTGCTCGAAAGGCATGAATGTCAGGTGGATTTTCGGTGCACGAACACACCACAACATCTGGGAAGTGTAGCACACCCATGGCCAACCCGTGATGTTCCGCTGAAGATGCGGAGTTAAAAAGTACCAAGAAAAGTGCACTAGTATTTGGAAAACACGCAACACAGGCGGGCGTCTGATCGCGGGAGCGTACCATACCGAATGTTTTTCGGCCCGTACCGGATGTTTTTCGTAAGCGCATGTGCACAAACACGAAACTGAAAGCAGTGCTGCTCCGCGGAACTGCACATGTGCACAAACACGAAATGCTTGTGTGATCACGCTGCGCCACTTCTTTGCCACGCTGCAGCATCGCTGTGTGATCGCCACCTAACAGCCGAAGCACGGAGACTCAGGAGACCGTGTGATCGGGCTACCGTGCTTTATTTTGCTCCGGGGTGAACAGCCATGCCTCCCCCCTGCGTTATCTGGCAAGTGTGACTGGGGCCAGAAATCTCCAACCATGTTTAAAAAACAGCACGAGCTTTTAAACGACAGAGAAAACGCCTAGTCCGGAGCGTACATACAGTGATAGGGAGTAATACAGCAGTCTAGGTCACAGTCCCTATCCCTTCACCAAATGAAACATTTTGATGGACCTATTCTCCTTGCCAGTTGGCCCCGGCCTCTCACTGGTTAGATGTTGAGTCTCTCTGGCCCTCGCTTGTCTTCTGTGTTTCATCTTATATAGGACCTCTCTGTAGTGGTTAAGTGTGCGGACTCTAATCCGGGAGAATCGGGTTCGATTCCCCACTCCTCCACTTGCCGCTGTTGGATGACCTTGGGCAAGCCATAGTTCTGTCAGAGCTGTCCTTGAAAGGGCAGTTCTGGAAAGAGCTCTCTCAGCCCCACCTACCTCACAGGGTGTGCCTGTTGTGGGGAGGGGAAGGGAAGGAGTTTGTAAGCCTCTCTGAGACACCTTTGGGTAGTGAAGGGCGGGGTATAAATCCAATCTCTTCTTCTTCTTCTTCCTTTACCTCACAGGGTGTCTGTTGTGGGGAGGGGAAGGCAAAGGGGTTTGTAAGCAGAACTCCTTTGGGTAGTGAAGGGCGGGGTATAAATCCAATCTCCTCTTCTTCTCTCTCTTACCTGGGGTCGGAGCTGTAGCCAGTTAACCTTTTTGAAGCTGATCTGTTCACAATGAGTGAAGTGTACCTACACAAATATGTCATGTAATTGTCTTCACGCTTCAATTGTCTGAAGTAAAATTTCTTTCTCTTGTTATCACAGGAGCCAGATCATCTTTGTCACTGGTTTGAACAGCATTTCCCCCTTCACTGGGAAATGTGGAGGATTGGGGATAACGCAAAAAAGCTTCTGTGCTTCCAAGGCAAAAGATTTTTTATTTTGTTTTTTACATTTAACGCCATCCAAAAAGCACTCACAAGTCATTCCATTTTGCATGGTTTGCAGAAAGCCAGGAGAGGTGGGAGCCCACCTGACCTCCCCGGCAGGCCATTCCACAAGGTGGGGGCCACCACAGATAAGGCACGAGTATGGGCAGTTAGGAGCTGCGGTGGCTCAAGTGGTTAAGACGCTGAACTGCAGGCTGTGGAAGGTCGGTAGTTCAGCAGTTCAAGACCCGAGTGTGCCGCATGATGGAGTGAGCTCCCGTCTCTAGTTCCAGCTCCTGCCAACCTAGCAGTTCAAAAGCAAGAAATTGCAAGTCGATAAATAGGTACCACTTCAGTGGGAAGGTAACAGCGTTCCGTGCGCCTCGGTGTTTAGTCATGCCGGCCACATGACCACGGAAACGTCTTCGGACAGCGCTGGCTCTTCGGCTTTGAAACGGAGATGAGCACCGCAACCCAAGAGTCGGATTCGACTGGCTTTCGAGCAAGGGAACCTTTGCCTTTACCTTACGGGCAGTTACCTATTTACCCATTTGCAGGCTGGGCCCCGCAGCATCAGCACGGCGGGTGCTTTGAAACACGCCTAGCTGAGCCATCCCCCCCCCTCCTCCAGCACTGCGGTTTCAATGCTGCGAGGGGGGGGGGGAGGCCGTTTAGACCCGGCCCCAGGAACCATTTATCTGCAGCCGGGAAAATGGATTTGCGGTCAGGCCTAACTAGGAACCAGGTGCATTTCCTTTCCCACGCTGGTAGCGGGCAACAGAAAAATGAAAGGCCCTCTGGGATGGCTCTGGAAAGGTGAATCAATCACACCCTCCCCACCCCTCCCCCAAGAATAGCTTTTCTGTTCGAGGTGCGGACAAGGCACTCCATCAGAGCGAGACCGAGCCTGGCCCCGTTCTCTGGCAGGCTCTGCCAATCGCCTTCTGGCAACCCCTCTTCCTCGAGGAAAGGGAACACACAGTTGCCAACCTCCAGGTGGGGCCTGGAGAACTCCCGGAATGACACCTCGCCTACAGAGGAGGAGGAGGAGGAGGAGGAGGAGAAGAGACCGGATTTATACCCCGCCCTTTACTACCCAAAGGTGTCTCAGAGCGGCTGACAAACTCCTTTCCCTTCCCCTCCCCACAACAGACACCCTGTGAGGTAGAAGAAGAAGAGATTGGATTTATACCCCGCCCTTCACTACCCAAAGGAGTCTCAGAGCGGCTTACAAACTCCTTTCCCTTCCCCCTCCCCACAACAGACACCCTCTGAGGTAGGTGGGGCTCAGAGAGCTCAGCTCTTGACAGAAACGGCTCTTTTTCAAGGACGGCTCTTATCAGAACTACGGCTTGCCCAAGGTCACCCAGCAGGTGCAAGTGGAGGAGTGGGGACTCAAACCTGGTTCTCCCAGATTAGAGTCCGCGCACTTAACCACTACACCAAACTGGCTGTAGGATAAGAAGAAGGATAAGAAGAGGAGGAGATTGGATTTCTACCCCGCTCTTCACTACCCGACGGAGTCTCAGAGCAGCTTACAATCGCCTTTCCCTCTCCCTCCCCAGAACAGACGCCCTGTGAGCAACCTCTAAACTGGCGAGTCTTGTGGGCAAAAAGTCTACTTGGTGAGCCACTGACATGAAAGTCGTGAGCGAGCAGGTTGTCTGCTGCATAAACTAGTTTGCTCTGGGCTTCCTGAGCTAAGACAAAAACGTGTGAGATGGAGGCTAAAAAACTGAGCCAGCTCACACTAACCCGGCTTAGAGGGAGCACAGCCTGTGAGGTTGGTGAAGCTGAGAGAGCTCTTTCGAGGACTGCTTGTGAGAGAACAGCTCTGAGAGAACTTGTGACTGACCCAAGGTCACACCAGCAGCTGCATGCGGAGGAGTGGGGAACCAAACCTGGTCCCCCCAGATTAGAGTTCGTGCTCCTAACCACTGCACCAAACTGGCTCTTGGCACCAGACCAGTGCCCTTGGAGAAAATGGCTGCTTTGGAGGGCAGAGTCTATGGCATTATACCCTGCTGAGGTTCCTCTCCTCTCCAAACCCCGCTCTCCAAATCTCCAGCAATTTCCCAATTCAGAGTCAGCAACCCAAGCTGGATTCCAAGGCCTAGTTCTCCGTGGGTGGTAAAGCCACGTCTCGACTGTTCTGCTTCAGACGCATGAAGCTGCCTTACAGAGATATCAGTCCATGAACCAATCAAGGTAAAAAAATTGTCTACTCAGACCAGCAGTGGCCCTCTAGGGTCCCCACCAGGGGTCACTTCGTAGAAAAAGAGGTGCTGGAGCTCATTAGCATGACTTATTTGCATATGCTACACCCCCTGACATCACCGGAAGTGTGTCAGAAGGCAACACCCACCGCTCAGGCTCCGCTGGACTGTTTTGGATTGCTAGCTATTTGGGGTGGGGGGAACGTGGAGATCTGTACTCACAGAGGAGGGAGAGCTTGTACCTGAATAAAACTTGGTCTTAAAGGTGCCACTGGACCGTTTTGGACCGGGGGGCCGCAGGGGGGGCACTGCAGCTTACCTGGCTGCTTCTTGCTCTGACTGAGGGCTGCTGGGAGTAGGGGGTGGGGCTTGTTGCATGTGCCCGCCCCCTGGACTCTTTACTGCCGGAGCTCCGCTCCTGTGCGCTCCTGCAGGAAATGACCCCTGGTCCCCACCAATGCCTTCTCTAAACTATGGAGTCCCCCAGCTCTCCTTCGGGGCACTGCTTGGGACCCAGTGTTCGCTCTAAGCTGAGTTAGTGTGAGCTAGCTGGCGGTTTTTTAGCCTCCGGCTCACACATTTTTGTCTTAGCTCAGGAAGGAGGGCTCCAGAGCAAACTGATTTGTGCAGCAGCCAAATCGCCCGCTCACAGCGTTAATGCCAGGAGCTCGCAAAATAGAAGTTTTGCTCACAAGACTCCATAGTTCTCTTCTTAGATTCTTATGAAGGCCTCGGCCTCTATGCCCTGTTGTTAGCTGTCCAGAGGAACTGATTGGCCACTGTGTTAGATGGGGTGCTGGACTGGATGGACCCTCACTGGCCTGACCCAGCAGGGCTCTTCTGATGTTCTTATGAAGGCCTTGGCCTCTGTGCCCTGTTGCTGGCCCTCCAGAGGAACTGGTCGGCCATTGTGAGAGACGGGATGCTGGACGAGATGGACTATTATTCTCAGGGGTCATTTCATAGAAAAAGAGGTGCAGGAGCTCATTAGCATAAATTATTAGCATATGCCACACCCCCTGACATCACCGGAAGTGTGTCAGAACGCAACACCCACCGCTCAGGCTCCACTGAACTGTTTTGGATTGCTAGCTATTGGGGGGGGGAAGGGGGGGGGGGAACGTGCAGAACTGTCCTCGCAGAGGAGGGAGAGCTTGTACCTGAACAAAACTTGGTCTTAAAGGTGCCACTGGACCGTTTTGGGCCGGGGGGGCGGGGGGGGGCTCTGCAGCTTACCTGGCTGCTTCTTGCTCTGACTGAGGGCTGCTGGGAGCAAGGGGTGGGGCTTGTTGCATGTGCCCGCCCCCTGGGCTCTTTACTGCCGGAGCTCCGCTCCTGTGCGCTCCTGCAGGAAATGACCCCTGATTATTCTGATCCAGCAGGGGTCTTCTGATGTTCTTATGACGCTTCCTCATACCACATCAGACAACTGGTTCATCTATCTCAGCACCATCTCCTCTGATGAGCAGTGGGTTTTCGGGATCTCGGTCACACCACTTGCGATGCAATCCTTTGAACAGGAGAGGCCAGGGACTGAACCTGGGATCTTCTGCATGACATGAAAGTGCTCTTCCACTGAATCACTACCCCTCCTCAACACCCCACTAGTCCATTAAGGTCAGTGTTGCCTACTCAGCCTGACAATGACTCTCCACAGCTTCCGGCAGAGGTCTTTCACATCACTTTCTCCCTGATCCATTTAGCTAGAGATGCCATGGATTGAACCTGGGACCCTCTGCACGCCAGACACCGGATCTACCACTAAGCCACAGTGCCTAACCACTGGGCGGTCCCAGTCATCCGGTCACATCTGTAAGCCAGCAACATAATGAACAGTTGTCGTGCGCAACATTTCTCACACACCAAACAGATCCGCTCAAGGTCTGCCAAACTGGTTGGAACCAAACAGAATCCGCTCACGCGTCCCAACCCCGAATTAACTAGAATATCAGTTCCCTTGATCACCCATCCCACAATATTTTACACCCTTTTCTGATAGTACATAATGGAAGGGACTCTCTTTGGCGCTACAGAGGTGGAAAGACAAGCAGGAGAGAAGAAATACAAAGAGGAAATGACGGAAATCTGAAGCTCGGGGATGAAAGAGATCGGCTCTTGCAGGGAAGGGTTCGTTCAAGGGAGGAGAAATACGCTCTTTGCACTGCAAAGGATTTTTTCTTAGGGGAAAAAAAATCAAATAAAATGTCACGATCTTGATTGATCGGCACGGTTTGGAATCTTTCCCAATGGCTCCCTGCGAATATGCACATGCAGCAGAGAATCGGACGTGGGGGGGGGGGAACCACAAGATGAATTTGCGAGGCTGTTTTGCAGATGACAGTCCCTTTGTTTAATGTCTTGGGTTATATGGTCTGGGGGGGCCCCCGCGACAACACAAACGTGCTGGCAGTCTTTCAAACCAGCTGAAAATGAGACAGGAGGAAAAAGAAAAAAAACCCGTTCTGTTTTCCGACCCTTTCTCACTCAAAAGGCCATCAGAAAAGGTGCGGTTAGCTGAAAGAAACCGAGGATTCGACAATAGAAGGAAGTGCTCGGGGGTGGAGGCAACCCATTCTCTCCTGGAAACAGGTCTCCTGTCCCACCTCTCCACAAACGGTCTATGGATGAATCTCGGGGGTTTGTGCTACTTTTGCCAGATCAAAAGCCACCCCCCCCTTTGCCAAGAGAACAACTAGGCGGTGTTTGGCAGCCGGGTGTAGCGGTGTGCTCTAAAAGGGACAACTTGACACTTCTCTGTGACCTCTTCCATCTGAAAAAACAACCTTGCAACCCCCCAAGGTTCGGCTGGCCAGCTTTACTTTCACCTTAGGCCAATATTATGACAACCTCTGGACTTGTTTTCGCAGGAGGGTTAAGACAACAGGCTTAATGGGGTAAGGGAGCCCCTCTGGATTGCGTTTCAGGCAGGGCCTGGAAGCCCCACAAGAGACTCAGCTCTGGAAAGTGAAATTAATAATACAAAGGAAGCATTCCTGAGGATGTGCACACAGTAAGAACATAAAGAGAAGCCAAGGTCGGACCAGGCCAGTGGCCCATCCAGTCCAACACTCTGCGTCACACAGTGGCCAAAACCCAGGTGCCATCAGCAAGGACAGAACTCCAGAACCCTCCCGCTGTTGCCCCCCCAAGCACCAAGAATACAGAACATCACTGCCCCAGACATAAGAACATAAGAGAAGCCATGTTGGATCAAGCCAATGGCACATCGATTCCAACACTCTGGGCGATTTCTCACTAGAGCTGCCTCGCAGCGCAGCCGCCGTTTGCCTCGACACAAACATGTCAATTTCACACCCGAAGCTGCAGGGCTGCATTTTGACTCGCAGCTTCGCCCGATTTCCTCCGCAGTTTCGTGATCCTAGTTTTTGAGGATCATGAAACTGCAGAGGAAATCGGGCGAAGCTGCGGGTCAAATGCAGCCTCGCAGCCTCGGGTGTGAAATTGACATGTTTGTGTCGAGGCAAACGGCGGCTGCGCTGCGAGGCAGCTCTTGTGAGAAATCGCCCCCACTGTAATGAAAGTTCCCAATGATACTATCAAATGCATGGACACTTCAAAGCTAGTCTCACTGAATTCAGTGTAGTGTAGTATACATCAATATACAGGATTACTGCATCTGCCTGTGAACCCTATTATAGTGTGGTGTGAATTCTCACTATACTAAAGAATCCTCTATTGCGTCTTTTGTTTCTGCACAATATTCAGAAAACTCAGGTTAAATGTGTGTCTGGTTACTTGGGAGGAAAAGAAGTACATGAAGCAGGTCTAAGGTAGAAACAGGGACATGTCCTCTGTCCCATTTTATGTTGGTGCATCACTGGGTATATTTTACTATGTGAACCCTCAGTCGTCATTTCTCCAACCTAAAGAGCCCTAACCCCTTTAACCTTTCTTCATTGGGGAAGGTGTTCCATTTCCTCAATCATTTCAGTTTGCCTTTTTCCCAATGTTACATCATCTTTTGTGAGGTATGGTGACCAGAACTGTACACAGTATTCCAAATGAGGCCGCACCACAGATTTCTACAGAGCGTGTTCCCCCTCATAATCACAACCAGTTCCCACTGACCTGAGATTAACAGAATAGAGCAGTGATGGCGAACCTTTTAGAGACCCGAGTGCCCAAACTGCGACCCAAAACCCACTTATTTATTGCAAAGTGCCAACACGGCAATTTAACCTGAATACTGAGGTTTTACTTTAGAAAAAACAACTCATACATTAACTTAAGAGGATCCAAACAAAGTAAGGAAAGCAATCCCAAATGCTTTCATTTACTTAAAATTATTTGGCAGAGAATTCAACACTTTAATGATGGTCTGGGCCTGGCTGGGGCTATGGCACGCGTGCCCACAGAGAGGGCTCTGAGTGCCACCTCTGGCACCCATGCCATAGGTTCGCCACCACTGGAATAGAGCATCCAGGTGGGAAATGCAACTAATAATTAGGCTTAAACGTCTCCATAATTAGAGAGGTATTATTATTATTATTGGGGGCTGTGGTGGCTCAGTGATTAAGACGCTGAACTGCAGACCAGAAGGTTGGTAGTTCAGCCGTTCGAGACCTGAGTGTGCCGCATGACGGAGTTATCCCCCGTCTCTGGCCCCAGCTCCTGCCAACCTAGCAGTTCGAAAGCAATCAAATTACAAGTAGATAAATAGGCACCGCTTCGGTGTTGAAGGTAACAGCGTTCCATACGCCTCGGCGTCTAGTCATGCCAGCCGCATGACCACAGAAACTTCTTCGGACAGCGCTGGCTCTTTGGCTTGGAAACGGAGATAAGCGCCGCCCCCTAGAGTCAGATTCGACTGGCTTTTGAGCAAGGGAAACCTATACCTTTTTAACATTATTATTATTACCCTGACCTGGATGGCCCAGGCTATTCAGATCTTGTCAGGTCTGAGAAGTTAAGTAAGGTCAGTCCCGGTTAGTATTTGGATGGGAGATGAACAAGGAATACCAGGGCTGCTACGCCAAGGCAGGCAACTGCAAACCACCTCTGAATGCCTCGTGCCTTGAAAACCCTACGGGGTCACCATAGGTTGACTGTGACTTGACAGCGCTTACACACAAACACACACACACATTATTATTATTAATAATAATGATAATAATAATAATAATTATTATTAGGGCTCTTTTGTAGAAAAAGCCCAGCAGGAACTCATTAGCATAATAGGTCACACCCAACAGCAGAAACTCATTAGCATATTAGGCCACACCCCTGACAGCACAGGTCATTAGCACATTAGGCCGCACCCCCATATTACCAGACGTGTGGTCATCCAGCCACACCCACCTTTTGCTTCTTATTCTGTTTACCTTGTTTGTTGTCAAAACCTAGGGCCATTTTTGTAGCAGGAACTCCTTTGCATGTTAGACCACACACCCCTAATGTAGCCAATCCTAATGAGTTTCTGCTGTTGGGTGTGGCCTGTTATGCTAATGAGTTCCTGCTGGGCGTGGCCAACTCGGGAGCCAGCCGGAACGCTGTTCCTGTGCGTTCCTGCCCAAAAATAGCCCTGATTATTATTATGATTATTAGCAAGATTTTTACCCTGCTTTTCTGCCCTCATAGGGCCACCAAGGAAGTTAGCAAATTAGAAACACGCAAGTAAAAACCTTCCACTAAAAGGTATTAAAATCAGCAAACAAATACGTCACTAAAACAGTCTTAAAAGCGGAGCTTAATATAAGTTGCCTCTGGATACGGAGGCTTCATCCCCGGCTGTTATTTTAGTCACCATGGTGACTGCCTGCTAATAGAGCAGGCAGCTACTCCGGGGAGGGCAGTTTTGGTCTCCAGTATCTGGTCATCAGAAGGAGACTGCCTCTGGATAGGGAGGCTCCATTCCTGTTATTATTTTTAACCTCGACTAATTTGGCTAGTCCTTGATTAAAAACAAAGAAACTGGTTTAACAACCAGCACCTTGGGGCGCAAGGTCTCACACGGGTTAGACTTGCTGGGTGGCTTTTGCAATCCCTTATCTGTAAAACGGGGATCATATCGGGGGTGAGTCACAGGGCTGCTACGGAGATACACGGGACGAGAGCAAAGATTCGGCAAAGCGATTATTGCTGAGCTTGTGCCACAGCAGGGTGTGGTTTGGGGAGCAACCTTTATCCATCAGCACCTGTTCCTGTGGGAAGAAGCAAAACCCCGAGAAATCGTATTCTGCTGCGGTGAAGAAAAAGAAATCGACTCGGTGAAGAGCTCTGTGGCAGAGCCTCTGCTTTGCACGCAGAAGGCCCCGGGTTCAATCCAGTTCTTCAGTGTTCAAAGGCTCAGGGAGCAGGTGATGCGTGAGACCTCCGAGAGCTGCTGCCAGTCAGAGCAGGCGTTATTAGCCCGGACCAAGTGACTGACTCAGTAGGCAGCAGCCTCATGTGACTTCAGGAACTGGCAACCTGCCTATTAATTGTTTAACAAGTATAAAGCCAACAGTCATGATAGTCTGACCCACAATCGAACAGTCATAAGACTTATAAAGAATGCTGTTTATGTATTGCAATCTAAAGCACTATAACATGATACACAACGTCGTCTCCGGATTACATAACAACGTTTCAAAACATGAATCTTCTTCAGGAGATATTATAGTGGTGCCAAAGCTCTCAGTTTCATAAATGTTAGACAACAAGTCTTAAGAATATTAAATTCAGATAGGACGCTGATCTCAATTAACATACAGGCTCAAAATATGCTGCTATGTTTCTACTGGATCCTGGGCGTCTCTCTAATCTGGGAGAACCGGGTTTGATCCCCCACTCCTCCACTTGCAGCTGCTGGATGACCTTGGGCAAGCCATAGTTCTGTCAGAGCTGTTCATGAAAAAGAGCGGTAAGTTTCTCTCAGAACTCTCTCAGCCTCACCTACCTCACAGGGTGTCTGTTGTGGGAAGGGGAAGGGAAAGGAGTTTGTAAGCCGCTCTGAGACTCCATTGGGTAGTGAAGGGTGGGGTATAAATCCAATCTCCTCCTCTTCTTCTTATACCGAATCAGACCAATCGGTCCATTGAGATCGGTAATTACTCAGACGGGCAGCGGTTCTCCAGGGTTTCAGATCGAGGTCTTTCAAATCACCTGCTTCCTGGTCAACGCTCCCTCTAAGCTGTGGAGTCTTGTGAGCAAAAATTCTACTTTGTGAGCTACTGGGAGTAAAGTTGTGAGCAAGCAGTTTGGCTACTGCATCGATTAGTTTGCTCTGGAGCCATCCTTCCTGAGCCAAGACAAAAATGTGTGAGCTGGAGGCTAAAAAACAGTGAGCTAGTTCATACTAACTCAGCTCAGAGGGAATAATTCTGGTCCTTTCAAATGGAGAAGCCAAGGATTGAACCGGGGACCTTCTGCGTGCCAAGCAGAGGCTCTTCCTCTGAGCCATAGCCCCTTCCCGCAGACCTCTGTGGTCTCAAGAGGAGGTCTTTCACACCACCTACTGCCTGGTCCTTTTATCTGGAGTTGCTGGGAATTGAACCTGGAACCCTTCTGCATGCCAAGCTAGAGATGTGAAGGCCCGGAAGAAAACTGGGAAAATTCGGGGGGGGGGGGAATTGAAAAAAGAAAAGAAATTGATTATGGACCATTTCATTTTATTTTAACATGATGAATAAAATATTTTAAGACAAGGTGTTCAAATATTTTCCAAATCATTTCTAAAAAATATGTATGGTATCAGATTGATCTAATTTCTGTGCACTGAGGACAAGCAAGTCCTAGGTTAAAAACTGAACTCTCCAATGCAAGAAAGAGATGCATTTCTTCCTTTAGGAGGTGCTATTGTCAGAAGAAAATAAAAAGGTTTCAGTTTTGTTTTTGCATGTGGATGGGTATCCTGTTTGTAATAATTGTTTGGATACACTATATTTTTAATATGCTAGTTGTGATAATTTCATGCCAAGTAAAAATGTCCATAGTCATATTTTATGTTCCTAAAGTAACAGAATTACTTTCAATCTGGAAAAGAAAAAAGAAGGGCTAATGTAGCATTTTTTTTCAATTTTCCCGAAAATTTCCATTCCCCCCCCCCCGAAAATAACCAGAAAAAAACTGGGTTTTTTCCCGACCTTCAAAATTTCCAGAAATTTTACATCTCTATGCCAAGCAGAGACGCTTCCACGGAGCCACAGCTCCAAACTTGGTTTTGGAAGGGGAATTCTATATCCCTTTGGGGTCTGTCTGTTGCTTTTCCCACGGCGGTTATTAACTGTATTACTTTCCACTGGAATTTTGCTTTGACGACTGACTTTACCTCTCTTCGCCAGGCAAATAGCTATGTTACTCTCTTTTCACTGCCCTGCCCACATATGTGGCAAGGTGTGTGGACTTCCTTGCAGGTGGGGAGGCAATACCAATCAAACCATCAACCTGCCAAGACTCAGCCAAAGTGGCAAAATCGTGGCTCAAATGTCACGCTGGCAATGGAATCACCAGGTGACCTGATAGAGTCAGGTCAGTAGCTCTGTTGGTCTGAAGTAATAGAACAAAGTTTGAGTGCAGTGGCACCTTTAAGACCAACACGTTTAATTCTGGGTATACGTTTTAGTGTGCAGGCACATTTTTGTAAGCAACAAATGGTAGCACACCCCTGGGGTGAAGGTGGTTCTATAAATGCGCATCTGCCAAAGGGAGTGAGTGAAATATCAGGGTTAAGTGCATGAGCTGTGAGCAGAACCAGATTTCAGGATAAGCTAGGTAAGAAGAAGAAGAGACTGGATTCACTACCTGAAGGAGTCTCAGAGTGGCTTACAATCCCACGGAGCCAGTTTGGGGTAGTGGTTAAGTGCGTGGACTCAAATCTGGGAGAACCAGGTTTGATTCCCCACTCCTCCACTTGCATCTGGCTGGATGACCTTGGGCAAGCCGTAGTTCTGATAAGAGCTGTTCTAGAAAAAGAGCAGTTTCTGTCAAGAGCTCCCTCAGCCCCACCTACCTCACAGGGTGTGTCTGTTGTGGGGAGGGGAAGGGAAAGGAGTTTGTAAGCCGCTCTGAGACTCCCTTGGGTAGTGAAGGGCGGGGTATAAATCCAATCTCTTCTTCTCTTCTTTCCCTTCCTCTCCCCACAGCAGGCTGCGTGAGCTCTTTCCAGGAAGGCTCTTGAGAGAAAAGCTCTGAAAGAACTTGTGACTGACTCAAGGTCACCCAGCAGCTGCATGTGAAGGCGTGGGGAATCAAACCCGCTTCCCCCAGATTAGAGTCCGCGCTCCTAACCACTACACTAAACTGCAGTTTAGAGTAAGTTGAAGCTAAGAGCATCACAATGAGAACCTCTCATTAAGGGGGGGGGGGAATCTATTTTTTTTCTGAATGTGCAAGACCAGAGTTTTTACATTTAGGTTTTCCATGTTATTTCTGTGAGAACAAATACCAAGCGTTATTCTTTATCATTACATGACCTCTTTCTGATACACCTCATCACACTTTGGCCAAGAAAGCTCCAAAATCTCCTGTCAACTGAAAACCTACTAAAGCGTCGTTGCCCTGACCTCCCTTACAAGGGTGTTGTACAGATTACCGAAATAAGGCATGCAGGGCTAGCTCAAGCTAGCTTACTGAGACACACAGCAACCTGTCGAGGGATATATGGATGCAACCGCAGCTCCACTCCAAGAGGCCTCCCATCGCATCCCCTTTTCCCTGTTCTGCATACCAAGAGCAATATTCCCTCTAAGGTATGGAGTCTTGTGAGCAAAAATTCTACTTTGTGAGCTACTAGCATTAAAGTTGTGAGCGAGCGATTTGGCTGCTGCATCAATTAGTTTGCTCTGGAGCCCTCCTTCCTGAGCTAAGATAAAAATGTGTGAGCCGGAGGCTAAAAAACTGTGAGCTAGCTCACACTAACTCAGCTTAGAGGGAACACTGACCAAGAGAGGGAACTCTGGCACCAAAACAGAAGAAGAGGAGGAGGAGGAGGAGAGTGGATTTATACCCTGCCCTTCATACCTGAAGGAGTCTCAGAGTGGCTGACAATCCATTTCCCTTCCCTTCCCCACAACAGACACCCTGAGAGGTACGAGGGGCTGAGAGAGCTCTTTCAAGAACTGTCCTTGAGAGAACAGCTCAGAGAGAACATGAACACATGAAGTTGCCTTCTGCTAAATCAGACCCTTGCCCCCCCCCCCGGGTCAACATCATCTATGGAGACTGACAGTGGCTATCAGCTGGAGGTTCTTCACATCACCTCCTGCCTAGTCATAGACTCACGGAATCAGAGTTGGAAGGGACCTCCAGGGTCATCTAGTCCAACCCCCTGCACAAGGCAGGAAATTCACTAATATCTCCTCCCCACACCCCCAGTGACCACCATTCTATGCCCAGAAGATGACCAAAAAAACCCTCCAGGATCCCCGGCCAAACCGGCCTGGAAAAAAAATTGCTGCCTGACCCCAAAGTGGCGATCGGCATTTCCCTGGGCGTGTACGAAAGGGCCACGAGAACTAAGCACTGAGGCGACCCTTCCTGCCCTCCCTCTCGTGATCTGCCTAAGTTCACACAATCAGCATTGCTGTCCGATGGCCATCAAGCCTCTGTCTGAAAACCTGCAAAGAAGGAGAGCCCACCACCTCCCGAGGAAGCCTGTTCCGCCGAGGAACCGCCCTAACTGTCAAGAAGTCCTTCGTAATGTTTAGCCGAAAAGTCTTTTGATTAAATTTCAACCCGTTGGTTCTGGTCCAACCTTCTGGGGCAACCGAAAACAACTCCGCACCATCCTCTATAGGGCAGCCCTTCAAGTACTTGAAGACGGCTGTCATATCACCCCTCGGTCGTCTCCTCTCCAGGCTAAACATACCCAGCTCCTTCGACCTTTCCACATAGCCAGTGTTGGTCTCCAGACCCCTCACCATCTTTCATCTTTGGAGATGCCGGGGACAATGCTCCCTCTACGCTGTGGAGTCTTGTGAGAAAAAATTCTACTTTGTGACCTGCTGGCTTTAAAGTTGTGAGCAAGCGGTTTGGCTACGGCATAAATTAGTTTGCTCTGGAGCCCTCCTTCCTGAGCGAAGACAAAAATGTGCGAGCCGGAGGCTAAAGAACTGTGAGCTAGCTCACACTGATTCAGCTTAGAGAAAACACAGGCCGGGGATTGAACCTTCTGCATGCCAAGCAGATGCTCTACCACTGAGCCGCAGCCCCTCCGGGAGTGTTAGGATTAGGCACTGCCGAGTAACCCGTTATCCCACTTCTACGGCTGAGTCCGACAAGAAGCCCCTTTTAACTCCCAAACATGTACAAAGAGGTCTGAGGTGGGCTGGCTCCCTACCGTCACTCAGGGCTTGACAAGGTATTCAAAGAGCATCAAAGGATAACAGAACTGCATTACAGGATCTCGAGCAAAGCCCTCAAATGTCTTCCATGCTATGCTCCCTCTAAGCTGTGGAGTCTTGTGAGCAAAAATCCTACTTGGTGAGCTCCCGGCATTAACGTCGAGAGCGAGCGATTAGGCCACTGCATACATTAGTTTGTTCTGGAGCCCTCCTTCCCGAGCGGAGACAAAAATGTGTGCGCCGGAGGCTAAAAAACCGTGAGCTAGCTCACACTAACTCAGCTTAGAGGGAACACTGCTTCCATCTCTCCCACCCGCCCCCCGGCCGCCTAAGTAGTAGCTGTTGATATCTGTACTGTGTTCATCTGATCGTTTAAATGCCGTCCGCGCACATCTCACTGTCCTTTACAATTAATGCCAGTGCTCTATCGCCTGGCTGAGCAAGCCGATGCAAGTCTACCCCATAAGTGAGCACGGGAACACAGTCCTAGACAGTTTCACCTGGTATTTGCTCCTAAACATGTTTACCTGGAAGTAAGCCCTTTTGATCTCAGGGAACGATGGACTGGTACGCCTAAGTGTGGGTATCAGTGGTTGCCAGCGATCGCATCCTTACTTAGAAGGAACACCCACTGAAATTTGCAGGAGAGTTGCGTCGAAGTAAACAAGGCTGCAAGCTCCAAATTCATCCCCACCCTTTATTTCTCCTTCATGGCTCCGGTCTGCGATTCCGTGCTCTGCTACAGAGCTCTCTCGCTCGTGACACTCCAGAGGAGAGTGCATTAACAGCGCAGTCGAAGGCAGAGCTGTCTAGGACTAAGCCCCCCGGCACATGTCAAAGAACGGCAAAGGAACCAGAGCCTCTGAGCCCGTGCAGAGTGCAAACCGCTTTCCACGGAATAAATACAGCTTCCCTCCAGGGGTCAGGCAGGGCAGCAAATGCAGCTATTTTGCAGAAAGGTTTTTAATGAGTGTATTTAAAAAAAACAACATGATGGGTGGTCACAGCCTCCCCCACCCCACCCCCTTCCAAGCTTTTACACCCTTCCCCTGTTGAACTCACCCCCCATCGTCCACGCCAAAGGAGCCTCACACATGACATACTCCACCAGAATCTTCGCCTGCAAGTCTGACTGGAGTCCCGCAGCTCGGTGGGACTTACTCCCGAGTAAGCACAGGGCAGAAGGCAGTCTCTGGCTTCTCCTTTTTCTTTTAACCCCAGCTTCAGACCACATCAAAGCACACCCCACAAAACGGGCAGATATTCTCAGCGGCAAGGCTTGGCAACCACAACAAGGCACGGGCCCCCCTCTGGGCTTACGCAGAGTGCCCCAGCCCTGAGCGAACCGCAGCTAACCTACCTGGGCGAGGGACGACGGTCTCCAGGTCAGACATCTTTGCAGAAATCCAGCCCGGGCGGGGGGCTCTTTCAGGCCGGGGCGCCCGCACCGTCCCCCAACAAAGGGCACAGCCGCTGCCCTCCGGTCCAGCAGTCTCCCTCGCCCTTCTTTGCAGACACCCAGCCCGGCTGGGGCGCCCCTACCGTTCCCCAACACGGGGCACGTCCGCCGCTCCCCCCAACGCCTCCCCCCGCCTCCTTTCCCACGCTGGCCCCGAACCACACCGCGGTGCGCGCCGGCAACAGTGCTGCGCTCTGCCCGGGATTGCGAAAGCCCCGCTTGCGAAAGGGTGGGCGAGGCGAGGCTGGCGCACCGGGCAGGGCGGGCGAGGCGGGCACCACCCTGCGGGCTGCCGCCGCCTCGCCTGCTGCGGGCACGGCTGGCCCCCCATCCCCTCCCC